>NW_025110032.1:515447-699586 GCF_011392965.1 Frieseomelitta varia | reverse complement strand
TATAATTGGCAAAAGAATTTATAAAATAAATTATGTAATATAAGATTTCACTCAAAAAAAAAAAAAAAAAAAAAAAAACAGTATGACTGGAAAAAAGTTTCTCGGTACCATTGCACTGTGTATAAAAACAAGCACAACTCTGATCTCTTTCATTTTTCCATTTATGCATTTACGAGAAAAAACGCTGGACAGTAAATCCGTGAACGTACGATGTTCCTGCGAATTTATGGATAGAGAAATAGTTTTTGAGTATAATAAAATTTATAAAAGTAAATTTTCATTATATTTAAGTTTACGATAGATATCCAGAGTTAGAAAATTTCATATGGAATTAATGATATTTGCAAATTTCAATATAATATTTTCAAATTTAATAATATTTTCAAATAAAATTAATAATTCTTAATTGATAACTCGCGAATTGGTAAATAACCATTTGTAAGGTTCTAGAAATTTTTATTTTCGTGAAAATTTATAGAGTACGTATCGTGGGATAGCTGCTGATCTTTAAATCCTCGAATTTTTATGCCTTCGTGTTTTCAAATTTTCTTCAATGTTTAAAATCTCTAAATTTTTGAATCTTCGAACTTACAATTTCCCAACAATTTTGTCGCATGGCAGAACTTGGCGTTCTTTCTCTCGAAATTCTTCATTTACATTCACAAGTCAGATGAAAATATTTTGGAGCAGTGATATTTAAATAATAAAACAGTAAAATATTTCCCACATTGTTTAACATATTATTTTTAATTCTGGTTGCACGAAATGATTGCGAATGTTGCTTCTGATTACTAACTGGTCGTTAATTTCTACACTCAGACAAAATTCACATACTGTTGCGACAAATTCAGATATTTATGAACGACAATACATTTAATTGCAATTTGCAAAGCTGTCCATTTCACAGTGCGCAATATAAATCAACTTCAATCCTTCATTAATGCCTACCAATTTTATTCAAACTCCTGAAAAACACCCAACAGATTGTTATCCATCATCCAATTACAAGTTACTTGCAACAAACGTCGAAACCATTGTAATAAAACTCGAACGGCGGTTCCACAGATTCAATACTCGGCGAACTCGCGAACCACTTGGTAAGCGTGCTTCGTATCTAATCATTACAGATTCAGATACCTGGACCAGTAACCGTGCTCAAAGAGCAGTTTGCTAACAAGATTCTAACGAGAGAGAGGGAGAGAGAGAGAGAGAGAGGCATCGAAACGGCCGATATTCGCGGCTTGACTGCAGTCACGAAATTTGATTTCATCATCGGTAGTCGCAAGTCGTTTGTGAAATGATGAACGAAAATGTCACTGATGATGAGAAATAATCAATTAAATGGTTACAGTAAGTAATGCGTTCCGAAGCATTTGACACGTAGACGATGCAGAACCTTCGTAAAAAAAAAGAAATTATTCTATATGTTCCAGTGATTACAGAAAGCATCGTATTTTAGATATTTTGTATACTCTTCCGCATTGCGTGGAATTTCGTATTTTGAAATTTTCTACGAATGCATCAGAATCGACAATCGACGAGAAAAAAGGGTAGTCCATCGCACATAGATTGTCGGGTTTTATTCGGATTCATATTTCTGAGGACGGAATTGAAAAACTAGGATCTCGGTAGGAAATCGTTTTTTACACTTCGAATATTGTACAGAATATTTTGAAACTACTATGTATCCACTGTGTATAAAAGTTCAGTTAATAACGAGTTCATTTCTCGGTTCGATTCTCATTTTTTTTTTCAAGTATCCGTGGACTCAAATGAGATTCAAATGTACCGAAAAGTTGAAACCTCAAAGTGTAAAATTTTGAGCTTCCAAAACTAGTGCTTCATCCGCGTTTAATTATTCTGACGTATTCGACGGTGGTTACTACGGATGCATCCTCTGGCAAACTCAAACACATCGAAACGCGTACAGACCCTCGGAAGTGGATTGCATATCAGTTATCAGATGTTTCGTTCGTCAGAACACAGGCGTCCACTGTAAGACCACAGCATCGATTGTTGTACCGCTGGATCTTTATCGTTAGCTCCTCTCCTTGACCGGCGGAGGGGAAGAGAAATGCCGTCGAGGCCGGCGTCGTATTTTTCAAGCGCGTCAAAAACAGCCTGGCACATTTATCCGGCGGCCGGTACGTGTTTGAAAAATTACAGTTACTGGAAAAATAAATAACCGGCCAGCCGTAACCGTTCCGAGCCCGCCTACAAACGTATATTTTATAGAAGACCTGTGCGATCGTTGCCGGGCGAAGAGAGCAGCGTAAGAGGGGGTCAAAACACGGAGTATACGGAGGATGAACGGGTGACGGAGATAGTGTAGAGGTCTGCGAAATAATTGCGGCATGATAAAGTGTGGCCAGCACGAAAACCGTGCAGCGAGCCGACACCGATTGCAAAGATGAGAGAGTAGAATCGCGAATCGGAAAAAGAGCATCTGGGATAAATCAGGGATGATGTATGAAGGGGGAGGGATTGCAGAGGGAGGAAACGTCGAATGACCACGTAAAGACTACGTCTCTTTATACGTTTGAAGAATATTTCTTTATGGTTTTCGAAGAATATTAAGAGGTTCAAATATACCACTAATTTTGAAATTTTATGGTGTTTTCAATAATGTGCTTGAATGGGGGAAATTCTTTTACAAACATCACGTGTATGTTGTAAATATTTTTATAAATGTCGCGCGTGTTATATAAAACGTTGCACCGTGTATTCAGCGAACTGGTTTATGTGTGTGTTTATGCATTTTTGTATTTCCATAAACGTTACAGCAATGCTCAAGTTAAATTTTTGGAGGGCGGTATATTTGATCTATTCTTAAAACACGATAATGATATAACAAAGATCGCTTTGGGAGAAAGAAAAAAAAAAAAAATATCAACTTTCAATAGGACGAAGATCAATTTAATTGAGGAAAACCGCAATCGGAAGCTTTCGTCAGCGGCATTCAAGAGGGAGGCTTGGCGCGCTGTTCGATATTCGAGAAGCAAAACGTCGGATTGGAGTAAGGTAAAAGTGCAGGAAGAAAGTCACGGGACCGTGATTCAATCTACTCACATTGAATGTGGATGTTTCGAAATAACATTTGAGCAAGTAACGGCGAAGGGTGAGCCACCCCTCGATATCGAGAATATTTTACGGCAAAAAGCACGTCGCCCGAGTGTACTGTAAGAGCAATGACAACTTCGAGCGACAACCCTTCCCCTCTTTTTTATATGAATAATCTCGAGCCATAGGTCAACGATACGATCGTTTACAAATTTTTTTTATAGAAGCATATTATCTCATGTTGTTTGAACGCTGGCAAAAATAAACTCATTTTTACTTTATATTTTAAATTCTTTGTAATTAATTTTAAATTGTAATTGATTATTAATCATTAAATCAATTAAATAATGTGAAAGATATAAAATAAATTAAAAAATGATTGAAAAATTAAAAAAACGTTAGCAATATTTTATTCCCTGCAGTTTTTCTATTTCTGCACGATAATTAAAAAAATACTTTTTTTTCTTCTATATTTAATTGAAAAGAAATATTAAAAAATAATTTTGACATCGAAAAATTGTCATATTTAACAAATATTACAATACCAAATAACGAGATATGTATGAGAAAAACATAAATTATTTCCAGTAATTAATAATAATTCAATTAATTTTAATAACATCACTTTTCAATACTTAATTTCCACGTGGAGAAATGAAGAAAACGATGGACAGATATCAATGATCAGTAGAAATGAAGTACAACTGAGTAGGATGGACAAACGGAATATAAAAAACTTTCGAAGTACATAGCGGCAGATTGATCTTGGAGAAACAATTTGATCTCGATAAAGTTGGAGGATCTTAAGAGCATTTGTACAACTTCATAATCGGCGAGTAAACCGGCGAGAAAGTCAGAAGGTTCTGGCGGTTTCGTTCTCGCTTTTGCAGACAGTACGTTTAACCTTTCAATTACGTCCGGCTTACGTGATGGGAAATCTACGAACGGAATACGGAAGTTAAAACCTGCTTGAGTACCGGTTTGAATTTCCAATTGGAAGTTCACGCGATAATTCGTTTCGATTGCCTCGAAGAGGATGACGTGCCAACTCGGCTTGAATGGCTACTAATTTTCTGCTGGTTCGTTTCTTTCTCTTCCTTTTTCTCTTCTTCTGCTTCTCTCTCTCTCTCTCTCTCTCTCTCCTTTTTTCCTCTCATTCAACTGGCCCCGATCTCCGATTCAAAACATGCAAAACCATTCGACCGAAGTATCGGACAAACAGTTTGTCTTGTGCTTTAACCTTGCGAAAGTTTTGCGGCGAACATCGTGGAATGTCGAGTCCCAGTTTGCGATCTTTTAACCTTCTCGCTTTACTCTGGAGGGACCTTGAGAAATGAAAGACTTTTAAATTCTTGAACTACGCTAGATTAAATGTGAAATAATTTAGCATGGAAGATTTAAAGATTCATCGTACGTTCGAATTCATTTCAACGAATTTCAAGCAGTGTCTCAGTGATGTAGTTTCGAATTCAATCGAAAAGAGATAAATTACTTTACGAGATCTTTATATCTTTATATTTGGAAATAATGTTTCGAATTATTTTAATTTGCGTTTCTTTCACAGAACTCCTAATTGGAATTTAATTTGGTTCAGCAAAAGGAGTTCATTAACTAATCGATATCGATCAATATTAGCAGTTTAGATTACAACAATAATTAATTATTTTGGATGGCAATCAATTTTCATAATTCAATGACTATCAAAAATAAATAATTATAGATTCTGTCGATTATGCTGGCTGCACAATTCTACTTTATAATTACCTATGTTACATGGACGATAATAATTGTCATAGTAATAATAAAACATCCCTGGAGCATATCTTTTCCAGCATAAAATTTTGTTCGAGAGAACGATATTTTATACGTACACTAACAGATCACATGTTACATAATTAATTAGTATCGGTGATTTTTTAATTATCATCTCAACATATTGCAGCATCCAAGGGTGCAGATCAGCTCAAATCAAAAATTATCCACCGTCGAAAGAAAAGGGAGAAAAAATGAGAAGAAGATTTGACACTCGTCAAGTTGCATTCAACTTGATTTGCTCGTTGCGGCCGCGCGTAGAAACATGACAACGCCTGAACTATAATATCATGTGAATAAATCGAGCGAAATGATCCGTTCTGCGGAACGCAGTTGCGCGATGGAGTGGCTAACGATGCAATTTAGTCCGAGATCGATTTACACGGGTCAAGCAGCACCTGGCCATCTGACAGTAGCATTAATGTGGCGGCAGATTGCACGTCTTTCATCATGTCTGCCGGGACGTGCATGTATCAAGAGTATCTGAAGTTAATATTCCTCCTAGGACGTGGCTAACGACCATCGAGTGTAAATTAATTGCCCGGCTATTAAACGGCAATAACCCGCGTTATAACTCCTCTTCCGTTGCTTTCCCTTCTGACGCTGTGATCTCATTATCGATCTACGCGCGCGTGTATCGGTTTTTACCATTCGGTAAAAAAAAATGTCTACCTCCGCGACGGTACGTGCCTGTCTGTCGGGCTGCAAGTAACGGAAACGACAATTTTGCGTTCCACCAGAAACTGTAACGAAACACGGAGGCGAATGAACAATTTTCCAAATTTTAAGCGTCGTTCTAGTGTTCTACGAAGATGGTATGATCTAACAATCGGATTGCGTAAAATTTAGAAACGCACAGAACACGCAACAATACACCTTTTATTTCCTCTATTTCATCTTTGTAAAAATATGAGTTTCGTTTTATTATCGCAAATATCTTTGTGTGGGTTGTTTGTCACTTGTTGGAAACTTTTAGATTTATCGGGACATTGGAACTCTCAATAGGAGAATATATTTTGGACGTGATATGCCATGACACGCGTATCATAATAATGTACCTACGGATGAGAAATCTAGTGGTAGAGCTGAAGAACGGCTAGAGTAGCCCGATCTTTCATTCACCGTCACGCTGTCTGTTATGTGGTCTTGCTTGTTCAATTATGTATGTGTTCTCATGTAACCAATCAAACTTCATCTCAATCACTCTATCATTACATTGAATTTTATCACAGTTACATCAGTAGTTTTGAAAATTTATAACGCGCGATAAAATTTTCTAATGGTACTGAAGTTACAGACTCATGGTCACTTATAATACATACTTGTATAATACAGTTCGAGTACATTACTTTACTCAGAAGCATTCAAAGATTGTGTCGTGGAATATTAGTAACCAGTATATATATATATTTTGTGCCAATTTTTCGTCGATGATCTTTCAATTGAACAACAGCAATTCAGCTTACAGTTTCATATTTTTTAATTGATATAAATGTCTCGGAATTTTTCCTCAGCAGTTGCCACGTTCCACTCGTATGAAACATCGCTCTGCAATATGCTCTCAGATTACTTTTTTTTAACATACGTTAATTAAGCGTACATAGGATGCAGGTTTCACTGTACGTGACGGCTCTTTATAACGATTTCACATTTTCAATTAAGATGGGAGCACAACGGGAGAAAGAAACGCCGGTACTTTCATCTCTCCTTTCTCCCCTGCTTGCTTCAGTTTTAAGTTTCAAAGCGAAGTAAGATTTTAATCGCTTAGAAAGATACGTACGCTGTACTGAAAATACACGTCTGAGGGATATGCCACGCACGAAAGGAACCAAGGAAACCAAGTCACGTGTCTGTGACAACGAGGAGAAGAACAACTAAATTGTTAACACAGTTACTCCCTACTTGTGTCACAAAAAGTATTATTCTGTTAATTTTTCCGTGTCAGAATTAAAGGACAGGTTCGAAATGAATCGTCGGAATAATAATAATTGTTGAAAAATTTCACTTATACACGTGCGTTCTTCGATATTGATGCGGGCGATATTCAAGTAGAGAAAGATGGTCTTACTAGTAAGACCAAAGAAATTTCAACCTTCGTCAGAGTTTCCCCAATTTAATTTGTCTCTTAGGTAGAAAATTGACACGAGAGGTGAAGGTAAGGGGTAGAGAAAAAATCTAGGTGACAAAAAGAAATAGACGGAAAGTCCTAATAATAAGATAATTGGAGCATAATCAACTTGAAAAACTTCAGAACAAAGTGTAGCGCGTAAACGTAATCACTTCGCAAATATAAAATTCACCCTTCGGCAAATTAATCTTACGTACGTACCGAGCCAATTTCACGCAACGTAATAAATTTATCGCATCGATCAAGCATTTTTAATCCTTCTGAGCTCGTTAGCTTGACTCAAAAATTGTCAACTCTCGTCTCCCCATGAACTAATAACACGTCAGCTCTCTCTCTCTCTCTTTCTCTCAGATGATATTCAAATTACGTGGCGCCTGCAATTTATTCTAAAACCACTAATTGCCTCTGCACTTTATTAGTCAGATCCACGACTAATTATTCATCAAACGTCTGTTACATCGTCGTGCAACATGATTTCTCGTCAGCGCATCAGCGCACCTTGTACCGGCTGACGCAACCGGCGCTTTGTCACTTTGTGAATATCGATTATTAATTGTCTAAGGCATGATTACCTGATCACAGCATGCTAATTTGTTTTTGGTAAACGACTATAAATAGGGCATTATCTCCCCTTGATCGGAAATTATTTTCCACGTCAAATAAGTCGACCGTGCCTATCATGCAGCGTATCTCGATCGTCGTTTTATGTCGAAACTTCCTGTCGAACTTTCACCGTGGAAAAGCAGTTACACAGCGAGTGTATCTTCCCCCGCGACTATCTCATTATGCTTGTAAATGCGATATTCGGAGGGCGGTTAGACGGGTTACGCGTACTTTATGAAGATGCGAGAAATAAAAGCTGATACAACTGCATTGATTATGATTTCGTCGCGGACGTCCAACTCGTTTCTGTAGTTTTCGCTTAATAATTTATTTAATGTACTCTTGTTACTTTTCTTTTTCTTCTTTTTTCTATGGCAGATATATAAATGGTAAATGAGAATACAGAGAAACGAAAATATAAGAAATAGAAAAAAATACTTAAGTCATTTGGATCTATAAAAATGCATTCCACATAATTTTTATAAATTTGTTATTTTCAGTACTCTGGTAGTTCTAGTATTTATTATACACACGTTTTTAGTATTTTTGTCATCTTGTAGGCACAAAGTATAAAATTGGAACGCAGATAATCCAATAGTTAAATTAATAATATCAAATTTAATAATTAAATTAAAAATATCAATTCATTAAATATTTCTCGTTTATATTTATCAAAGTGCTCAGTGAAACAAACCAAACTAATGAACTTCATTTCCACCTAATTTGTCAATTTAATTAGCCAGTTATACAATTAATACTCAATTATCGAGAAACCTATAATTTCCTTACCGTAAGAAAATGCATAGATAATAGGATATATTAAAAAAAAATTTCCATTGGCACATTTTTTAAATGACTTAGATAGTGCTCTTCAAAAATTATGTAATATAATATATCACACAATTATAATATCGTGATACAATATATTAATATATTATATTACATATGATACAACAATATACACAATATATTAGAAATATAGAATGAAATTGAAGGTTGTTGCTTTCATCGAACTCCGAACTGAACTCGGGGGGAAAAAAATTCAACAGCATCCGATGGCTGACCGACACCGACACGAACTACTAGCGCCGACTGTATGTCATTTCGGAGCCCGTTCCAAGTTCTATCGGGTTCGTTTAAAATTCCATAAAGTGTCTCCGAACGATTCTCCGGCACCGCGCTGAAAAAACAATGAAGGTTAACAATGTTCCATCGTTCCTATTGAACTTTCTTATCGGTCGGCGCGTAATATCCTTCCACAAATTTGCTCGTGAATCCTGGAGATTTCTGGCGGCTGTGTAAACTGCCTTTGAAAATTCAACGGCGACAATCTGCGGAGCGGGGGCCAGCACTGTTGACTTCTTTCGCGCAGGAAATCAAACGATCAACAGATATGCTTAATTGCGAACACGTATCACTTCGTTTACATCTTTGTCGCCGTTTAATCCACGCCATCGTTAGTTTCGTACAGAATCGGGCAAGAAGTAACCTGATTGATGATTAACAATAACGAATAACGTGAAATTACATCTTATTAATAGTTACTGAAGGTAATCCAGTATGACTGAAGTAATTAAAGAAAATGTTATCGGATGTGATTGACTCAGTAATCATTCAATCACGAAATGATTACGTTTTCGACTATGATTAACAGAAATTGAGTACTATGGTTACAATAATCCTTCATTAAACGATTAAAAATTACAGAATAATCAAATGTAATTGTTATTAATTAACGATCACGATTACTTTTATTAATCGATTACAAAACTAGTCACAAAGTAGTTCACTGCTGCCTAACTAAATGGTTTTGTAGAATTTGATAATTCGACAGTAATGATGATTCAAGTAACATGTGAAGTAATTCGTAACAGTTGAGTTATAATAACGTTGGTTTGTATAAACTTGGCAGGAAATAAATACCTAGTTTATATAATTAGGGTTCATTGATTTTTCCAAATACTAGTAATTTTTCATTCAAACGACGTAAACGAATATCTATTGCAAAATTATGAATTGTTAATTTCACGATTTTCAGAGATTAATGTGATTTGCAATATTGAAATTATTACGTTTTCTATAAACTTTATAAAATTGTAGAATTTACAGAGGAAAGGTTCTACTAATTTTTGTAAACACACTTTTAGAGAAAGAAACAGATAAAATGTAATAATAGCTCCCGTATTCACGAGTATCAATATTAAAATTTAAAATTTTCAATCGTTATTTAATTTCGAAACGTGCGCGTCCTTTTCTTTTTGAACGAAACAAATTAAAAATGTAACATCTAACCTTGAATACTCTTTCAACAGACGTTCTCAAAATTCGACACGATTCAACCCTCTTCGATACGAAATTTCCTAAGTCGGCTTTCGACAACTTTTACCAACGTAACCAGCGTTTTAAATTAACTAACAGAAAAACAGAAAAACAGCGTTTTCTTTTGAAAAATTTAAATCACAGAACAAACGGAAACGACAAATTTTTCAAGTACATGGGTGTCCATTGTACTAATGACAAATGATAAAAATGCGGCGAAAAGTCGAAGAATTAAATGGTTCTCTCTATGCAGGATACACGAGGGCGAGCGAGCGCTGGATGCACGCGAGGCACGCTGAAAAGCCGAAAATATTTCTGCATTGCTTCAAAAATATTCGTGCTACAGCACGGTGGATCGCGGGGCGGTTTCGTTTGTACAATGAAAGTAGGTAGTATTGCAAGTACGTGCACGCTGTTGGCGCTGCGTGTGCTCGACAAATTAAAGATACCCGACCGCGAATTGCATCCTCCATTTTGTTGACAGCGTTCTATCAGAGAAACCCTATGATATAACGCGCAGTTTGCTATTCATATGTTACGCAGAACGTCCAATAAATCCTGACTACGGCTACTAGCGATGGGATCAAGCATATCGCGAGCAACAACGGAGAATTGATGTGACACGCTTTGAAATCTGCTGAATGTGTTAAATTGCAATCCGACATTTAAAGATCGATGGATTGATCTCGTTGAGTGACGCACGCATGGAAACATGATTGTAATTGTAAATGAAATCTGTTAATTGCAAATGGACCGTGGTTGTGTACAAAATGAATAAAAAAAAAAAAAAATATTTCAAAAATTACAGTCGAATACAGCCTAGTTTTGAGAGTTGAAGATAATTTTATCTCGTGAAAAAATGGATTGTTAATTTTACGACGCTTTAATTCACGATAAAACTCGGTGACAAACTCGAAGTCATTATTTGAAAAAGTTTTGAAAATATTACGTAATTTAGTATTCTTGGTTGAATGTAACGATATATTCTTCTTTGTTCTCGAAGGGCATATATATTCGAGTTTCATATTTCAACGGGCAGAACGTAAGCATAAAATTAAAATTGAAAAACTTACCGCGATAAAAAGTTGGTCAAAACGGCACGGCGTATACACGCGCGTATAACTACAAAAAGCAACAAATTTCACGTTTTCAGCTCGAAAAGTTGAAACGAAAAACGAAAATTGTATACCGTGCATTTCAAGCGTTTCTATTTGCAGATACAGTCTTTTGTTTCTATCTCGATTATTTCGAATTAACGCTGGTTATACTAGTTTATTCCGCGCATCATTTTGCATAGTTTCAGTGAGGACGATTGAACTATTAAAACTCCAACTGATCAATCATTTGTTTCTTCAAATAAATTCAAGTTATTCATTTAATTCTGGAATTAAACTTACTTAATTATCACTTAATGTTAGAATTAATTAATATTATTTAGTTAATGTTAGAATCGATTCTTTTCTGATATAAAAGTTTTGTTAAAAAATATTTCGTTATCAATCTTCCGTTTTAACTTTGCAATTCTCTTACTCGCGCTTTTCTTTTTTCAAGAGATACAAATACATATATTTCGATGGTTACTGTTCACTACAGTCTTTTTTTCTACGTATGCAGTTCTTCGAATTTGCAACATAAAACGCTTCAATCGAACAATTTTGAATCGTTTTATAAAACACGAACGACACATGAAGAGCTCTGTGGATTGATCGATGGTCGTTCCATAAAGAACAGGCCAAAATTGCCAGGCTTGTGCAAGTACATGCTGTAAATGTAGAATAGCAAAAAAAAAAAAAAAAAAATACTCACACGTACGTACACACGCACGCACATGGGCAAATATGTTAGAATTGATGTCTCTTTTGACGATTATTCACCGTTTTTACATGCAAATATGACATGATTCAACATGGAGATCAACATATTATGTTAACAGCATTGTAACCCTCTAATACGTATAATCGGACAAAAGTACAGTTATGAAACGTTATCACACGTAAAACATTGTTATTTACATTTAAATAAAACTTGAATGAAAGTATTCTTTCTGATTTTAAACTTATCCCCGGGTTCGGGTAACATTATTATTTCATAGATAATAATCTCTATTTACACCGAGTATTGAACATTCAGGAACGTTCGAAATTTGAAACAACACGGAATAAAGAGATATGAAAGTTCGTGCTTGTTGCATCTGTTAATTCGTTTCAAAGGAGGCTGGACTGCGTCGAAACATTAATCGTTTGGTCGAATGATGCGCCCTACTGTTTGGGACGTGTATAATTGTATCAATGCGGCGCAGCAGCACCGTTTTAAACGGCGAATAAAAATATCAATAACAATTGGTCGGCATCATGACGTATTTTGCGTCGATGATGGCGCGCGATCGAATGTGAAAAAAGTCAAATGTCATATTCACGAAAGCGTACTCCCGTCTTCGCCGGTATGACGTTTTCAATGCTTTGAACAAGGTTAACTGGATTCAATGGCCTCGCTTTTGTAATTTTTCATCGATTATACAGAGTGGTCCGCCTGTCTTTATTACCCGAAAAATACTTTCCGCCTCTGTTGGAAATTCAGTACACATTTTTTCCTTTCATTCAAACGTTCCGCCGGCCCGTATTTTCGCGAACGAAAAATGCTCGGTGTTAACGCAATATTCCTACAATTTATTCTTTTTCTTTTTTTTCAAAGATGTATAATTATTTGTAGCGTAAACGTTAAAATAAATCGGGAAACGTGAGATGTATATATTAGTGTACAATAGAACTCTGTTGGCGTAAACTATTTGTTCGGAGTAAATTTTAATCAACGCTTGATTAAATGAGCTTGCGTTTGATCTGCTTGAACCTTGAAAAATCGCTAAAAAAGAGTATCAGCAAATTTCTATCACACGAATCTCTAATTACAGAAGCTATTTATCCTCAAAACAAATTTCTCTTCAGGAGTTCTTTGCTGTTTTGTTCTATTACACGCTTTTATGAAAATATTAATACCTGTCATTAATTTCTCTCTTGTTCGACGAATAGAAGTAAAATAATTTATTTCATCCTCCCCCTCCCCCTCCAAAAAAACTTTATCTCGTGACTCTCTGTAACAATAGCAACTATCATTTTCCAGTGTGATACGTACCGACGTGGATCTACGTCGATAAAAACTACCGGTTTCACCTTCATCCACTTTTCGACACGGAAAGTCTGCACCTTTCGCGGAAGGCCAGGGAAAGCGCCGACACGGCAGAAAATTTCGAGGGACTGCGTCTCCTAAACGGGAGCAAGTCTCCTAAACGGGAGCAAGTCATCGTGGTGAATTGGCTGCACGCGCGACGACGCGACGGCAGCGCGTCACGAATCTTACGAGGCCATTCGGATAATTCGCATCAGAGCTTTAACGAGGGTCTGTAAAAACGTAGCCGTCAGAGGGGCCGGGGGGGTCACGTCAATTCTCTTCGAGAGAGAGAGAGAGAGAGAGAAAGAGAGGTAGAGAGAGAGAGCAAGAAGAGGCAGAGGCGAGAGAAACGGCGACAGCGTCTAACGGGCCGTGCTGTGCCCTTTGTCCTCTTCGGGGCGCGCGCGTCTCCTCCTCTGTCACTCCTCTCCTCCCCCACGCTCCTCCTGGATTCTCTCTGGCTACCACCAGGCAAACAGAAATTAATTAGAAGTAGTGGAACGTTTGCTCTCCTTACGACAGTTCACCGGTGACTCTGAAACAAGATTACCGGATTTGTTGTTTTTGTTCGGCCGCGCAACGTAATTCGTTTGCAGCACTCGAATCGTCGTCGACGTCGTCGTCGACTACGACGCCCGGCGTCTTCTGCGTCGTCTTTCCCAGCGACGCCCGGATGTCGACGGCAATCGTGTCCGACCCATCCTCTCCGTTTCGTCCCTTTTTCTCGCTCTCGCTCTCCGCCCTGCTTCTTCTTTGTGTCTTGTCTCTGTTTCAACGTCGACTCTATTTTCGCTTTTCCTCCTGGAGCGTCGTCCAGCACGCGAGAAGGTATTTTTGTTTCTTCGTTGGCAGTTAAAAGAGAGAGCGAGAGAGAGAGAGAGAGAGTGAGAGAGGAGGGGGAGAGGGAAGTCTCACAATTTGGCAGAAGAAGCGTCGTCGAAATGGGCGAGAGTTAAGTTTCTGATTTTCCACGGAAGTTGCCGCCGATTAATTGGTTTACTTCCAGCGAATACCGCGCGACCGACGAACTTCCCTTCCGGTCTGTTTTGTCCGCGAGCCGCTCCCTGGAAATTGTCGCGTCCTCCACCCCGTCTCGCTGTCGTTTCCGAATTTCGTTTGAAATTTGGCGAAACACGGTGCTACGCGAGAGAGTAGAGTATTAACGATACTGGCGTGTGAGTGGAAGTTGACCAATTTTTTTTTTTAATTCACTCGGACCTTTTTGCACGATAATTTATTACGTAACAATATTAGGTCGCAGACCTCTCTTTTATAATTTTACGTGGAGTAGGGTAATCAGGTGATTCGCAATTTGCAAAGTTTGATTCTAGAGTTTCACTTGATTTATTGCGAAACTTGTTCATCCTGCGTGAGGGCGCTAATTCGTATTGGTAATTTATGACTCGCGGCGTGGAAAATTTCATTAATAATATTGATTATTATATGGGAAGCATTCTAATAGTAGAATAAATATCTGATAGAAAACTGATACGTAACAGAAACAAAAAATTACACATTGATAAAAGAAATAAAGATATTATCTCTAGTTAAAAGTATTTCAGGTAAAAGTATTTCATTTGTAATATACTGAATACTTGGTAATTGCGCTCAGCATGAGAGACTGAATTATTACAATTTTAAACTATAAATTAAACAATTATTCACAAGAAAATTCTTCATTCGTATTTAATAAGATTAGTTCGATGGAAGATAAGATTGATTTTTTTCAAAGTTCCACGATCTTTTAGGTGGATCCGATGTCACTGCGAGTTTACCGAGTGGAACTTTAAGAACAGTACGCTTGGTCTAAGTTTATGAGGCGTGACATTTGCTATTCTTCGGATTACGAACCTCTGTTCACCAGTGTTTTCATATTCCTTATTTCCCTTTTCATCGTAAGCGGTTAAATGTCACGGTCAAACAATTTATCGTATCTATTTATTTTTCGTTAACACGTACTGTAGATTCACACGTATTTTCCAACTTTGCAACAGTATTCTCTGCAACATTCAAAATTAGATACACGTGACTAGTTTGTACGATATATTCGCTTCGCGAATTGAACAACTGCGTTTACACACCCGCGCGTATCTAAAAATCTTTTAAAAATCGTTCCTACATTGTTTGAAATTTTTTGAACAAGTATCTCCACAATGGAACGTTAATGTTTCTTTGAAATTACAGTCGGCGAATCAATTTAATCTTAACAATCGAAACATTTTTAGAACTCTGTATCTGAATGGAAGAAGAACTTGGTAAGGAACAATTGTGAATCACAGATCGTTGAAAAGAGAAAAATGGTACGAGTGACGTAATTTTGATTTCCGAAGTAACTGTAAATGTAGATGTTATTAAACTTTAATAGGAAAATCTGCACGTTTTCAAACGTTGAATAAAATTTAAGAAAAATATTGGGAAACATTCAGAGAACATTCATAAATTTGAAAGGAAAGAAATTTCCATTTGAGAATTGTATCACTCTTCCCCCCCAAAAAAAGAAATTTTCCTTTCCATTTTATCTTAATATGTATTATTCATCCAAAGCATCGATCCAATTTCTATATGGCCATCATAATCATCCCAAACATTAAAATATTCCCTCCAAGAAGAGTAATATTACTAAAAACCCCTCAACGACAAAAAAAAAAAAAAAAGAAAGAGAAATCGTATTATATCAAAGAAATACCTACATCTAGAACCCTCGTACTTTTCTCGCGTCCCCCGCGAAGAAAGATTCACGCGATTGAAAGCGTCGCGTCGCGAGGGTTATCCTCCCGCGAAAAATGGACCGATTATACCGAAAACGCGTCAGAAACTTGGACTGTCGCTCGATATTTTTGTTTACCCTCGGCCTTGGCCGTTTCTATTTTACAAACAACCAGCGATATTACCTAGTATCTGCTCGGGGTGGATTTATTTGCTACATATCGGCGTGAAAGAGACAAGGTGACGGCGAAAGGGGAGAAACACAAATGAAGAAAATCAATAGCGTTCGGTAAAATAACATCTCAGGTATAAGGGAGAGCCGTGCCATCGAAAAATATTGATACTTTAACTAAGGAGGAAACTTTGGTCGGTCTACCGACGAAGGGATGAAACGTTGGCTTTTGCGAAGGAGAGGGATTGGAGAGAGAGAGAGAGAGAGAGGGATGGGAGTTGCAAGGTTCGATGAAGGCAACTCGGCATCTGCGGCGGCTGGTATTGACGGGTCTCCAATTCTATCAGACTTCGGGGAAAATATATATGTATTGGATGGCACATTATCGCATATTAGTCATAAAACTTTTTTTCGCCGAGTTCGCGAAAGAGGGAGAGAGAGAGAGAGTTGAAATAAATTTTCGAGCACGTGTAAGACGTTCGTTCATCGTTAATTGCATTCTTTGTATTCGTGCTTGAAATAGATTGAATCGTGGTAAAGGGGGATGCTACCACAACGGAGGAGGATTTAATATTTATTAGAAGAAATCTAGCTTTCAGAGTGGGAAGTGTAAAAGTTTGAGGAAGTTTGTTTCAAAGTATGATTTAAATTTGATACCGACGGCTAGTGTGTGGAGCTTGTAACAATGAAATTAAAGCGTGACGAAGAGTAGGATAAAGTTTCATGACGAGAGAAAGAAGTCACGTGCGTGAGAAGCAAAGAGATTGTTCACAGCACAATTTATGATAAATATCTTGAAAAATTGAAAACAAACTTGGCTTGATCCTGGCTTAATCCTAGCCAGAGATGACCCCTTTAGTTTGAGGTAGTACTCCTGATCCGGATCTAACCTCGAAGTAAACTACTTGACCAAGTCGAATCAACTACAATTTACCATGCCATTTATACAGCCTAGGTTTAATTTAGGTAACATTTGCTCAACTTCAGTCTTCAATGACTCTCTAAATACAGATTTCACCTTATTTAATCCATTGAGCTAATTAAGAAAAAAAAAAAAAAAAAAAAATGGAAGAAAAGTAAATCGTCTTTTTAGATACAGATTTCAGTTTGTTTAATCTGTTGAACTAATTTAAAACAAAGATAAATTAAACAATTGGCATTGAAAAATATTCCTAAAATATTATAACAATCAAGTGAATCATAATGAAATAATTGAGCAACAGATTATTTCACATTAAGACTCTACATGACAAGATTACGTCTGACCTGATCTGAGGTTTGTCATTGATACGTCAATGTCTACGCGTATCACGGCTATCTGTACAAAGGAAAATGGAGACGTCAGCCGTTCGGCGGAAGAAATTACATGTCAGTCGGAGCGGTTTACATGGTCAGGTGTCCGTAAGCGATGAACGATTGACAGATATCGACAGTTGGCGTTAACTGGTCGGGTGCTACATACAATGCCAATGACTGACGCTCATCACTTATCCTACTAACATGTTGTTCACACCCTTGATGAGCTTCGTGACTGTACAAGATGTCACAGTTTGTAACGGCGCAATATGTCCGACATCGCTACGACATGCTGCCGATACAGCTTGTGACTAACAAATTTATGCATTTCGCTGCGTGGGAATTAACGTATTCATCGCCGAGAGGAGGCTCGCGTGTTTTTCAATTTATCTAACAATGAAATTTTGACACGAATATTTCGAGTGCGGTAGATTTCAAGTGTAGATGGTTGGTCACGAATTTTGAAGTAATTTTTAATTTAATTCTAGTTTTATTATTAATTCCTATCACGAACAGTGTAAAGTGAAACCAGATATTCAAACTTCCAATAAAAAAGTTCATCATGTCATTTCGTCAATGCGAACATTATACATTCTACTCTAGCTTGTTTGTGAAAATTACGAAACAAGAAGAAACTATCCTTACAGAAAATTCCAAGTTTCTGATTTAAAACAGGAACGCGCGTAATTTTCGTTGTGCGAAAAATTCGCACAACTCGTGAAATAGTACATCATACAGTTACGTAAAAGTGAAACGTGTGCCGCACGGTTCCTGTTTGCTCCTACTTAATACAGCAACCGTTTCAATATATCGAGGTCCGACACGGATCGTACATCACCGGGGCTTCTGTTTCCTTTCTACGTTGGTAACATTAAATTTCTCGTATTCGTTAGTGGGCGTGCTCACCGATAGTTCCGTTTCCTAGCAAAGTTCGATTTTCGAACGGCCACGGGACCGTACGTAGAAGAAGGGAGGCGAGTGGTGTATCACTCCGGCTATTATGTGAAAGTGCACCGCCGGCCACTCGAAGCGATACGCCATGAATCACGGAGCGTGGCCGCGCGACATCGGGTTTCATTTATAAAGCAAATAAATCTTTAAGGCGAGAAACCACAAGGTGGTCTCTCAGCAGCCAGCGGGAGCCGAAGAGAGACACGAAGGACAAGAAACGAATGGAACAGAACCCGGAGAGAGCGGTGGAGGATTCGCGTGCGGAGCAACGAAAGCGAAGACGCGAACGTCCACGGCGACGCGTCGAATTGGTGAATTGTCTCGGATAGCGACGCCGCGCGCCCAGGCATTTTTCCAAGAAATGATGTACCGCGTCTGTGTAGCGGCGTGTCCATCTTTGAAACAACATCTCGGCGATTAAATGAAATCCTCCGCACGAACGGATATTTATGTCGTGGGCCGGTTCATTGCCAGCTGCGCGGTCGAATTAACTGGCCTCTTGGCCATTTTTTTACTGGCTACCTGCTGAACAGATGCGGCTGTTTCAGGCCAAGCGGCCAGCGAGAACTATGGGGAAGGAAGATGATAAATTTCGACGATTCTATCCGAGAAAGAAGATATCGTCGGCTGCGGTTGACTTTAAAACTGTGCGATTTTTACGCGAATTCGTGTTAGTTGCAATGATCAATCCTTCGTAGAGTTGTGAGAATTAAAATATTGGCGAATGTTTTGAATATTAATATGATGGTTTTTAAAAATATTTGTCCGCCAATTTTCAGCGGCTGCAATGATTTCTCGTAAGAACATCTACCACGTACTGTGTATGTAGATAATAATAAAAATAATAAGGATTGTTTTTACAGACCGACGCAAGTGTCCAACAGACCAGCAGCCTATAAAGCGTTGAAATCAAACGAAGGTAAATCAAGCTTTTAAGAACATTGCAGCTTAGTCACGTGCGATATTTAGGTAAAGTGAAAAATTGATCGATTCGATTTCCAAGAGACTTGTCGTAGAGGGTGACAGAAAGTAAACAGGGAGGTTAAAAGGCGCCGCTTTGCTTAGGACGAGACGAGGGAAATCGAAGGACAGAAAACGCGGAGAATAGTTTTCAGGAGCAGTGGAAGCAACGGGGAAGTTTCGCGGTCGGCTCCGGGTCTCGGCTCGTTTCCATATCGAGCGACATTCGAGAGGATAGCAGCGATATCGTAACTCAATTTTCTCTGCTTCGCCTCTGACGACGAAGGGAAGGAAAGTTGCTCTGACGTCAGTGATAGAGACCAAATGTCGTTGGTGGGATCGATCGATCGCTCAATGAAGACCGATAACATTCTCTTCGTTTCTTCCTTCCTCTTTCTCTCCTCTCTCTCTCTCTCTCTCTCTCTCTCTCTGCTCTATTTTTTATTTCTTTATACAGTTCCAACGATATCTCGATGTTCCCACAGACAGAGAGTCCATTTGTCGACACTTGTAATTGAATTTCGCGCAGATTTCGCCGCGGCGGAACGTCGGAAGAAAGCGGAGTGGCAAGGCGCGAGGAAAGTTTTCGGCCGGCTGAAGAAAAGGAAAAAGGAAATGGAACGCGCGATCGGGCGAGAGGGCAACCCATCTTCCACGCCCCTTGTTGCAGGAACGCGTCCGCTCCTTGCCATTCAATCTGCTCAATTAATTCGGCTCTTAGTCGGCCGACGTGAAAGATGCCGGTCGTTAGAAAACGGAGGAACTCGATTATTCCAGCCGGAACCTACACCTTCTGTTACCGAACCCTCGCCCGAAACTCTTCCGGCGGACTTTCTTGCTACAACGCTACCACCGACCATCACCTAGCCGCGAGTTTCCCTTCGTTAGACAAACGTTAATAGCCGCGAGAAACCATTCGACTAGCTGTTGACGAAGCTTCGTCGAGCTGTTGTCGTGACCAACGAATGTTAGACTGGCGAAAGTGAGAGAAAGTTGGGACGAAGGAGATATTATATTCGAAATCTTCCCGATTATCTCCAGTTTGAATAGTGAAGGAGTGTGTTGATGGTACGTGCGAAGATGGAGGAAGGATGGATTGTAGGAAGTGGATAAGGTGAGGAAAGGTTATGGCGTTTCGTCTCAGAGTCGCTGCCTAGATTCATCAGTGGGGCTGATGGCAGCGACCCTTTACCCCAGACGTTTGTTGTTCACTAACTATTCACTAGGCTAGACACCTATCTAGATCACCCATCCTAGCGGTGTTTCACACTCTGTTTGCTTAACATCGAAGATTGCTAGACTTCGACGCTAGACGCACAGCCACTTGCGGCTTGTACGAGTCGGTGTTCGAGACTCGTACTTGAGGAAATATAGGCCGCTACAAGTTAAATGGATAAAATACATCGGGAGAAAATTGAAAATCGGCGCGAGCCGCCCGATGGAAGGGCAGCCGGAGTTGATTTACGCGAACCTCACATTCGGAAGGACGAATTACGCGGCGATTCAAAAGAGGGGACGTGAACGAGCCGAATGGGCGGATGAAGTGGGAAATAGAAGGAAAATCGCCGGTGGAAAGAACAGACGCGACCGTAATGCTCGCGCAGAGAGAGGTATATTACGAGAGGCCAGGAAAGCGAATCGGTTCGGGGCGAGGATGTGTGTGTGTGTGTGTTTATGTGTGTATGTGTGTGTACGCGCCACGTTGATGCCGGGGGTACGCTCACGTAGAGGCAATCGGTGTACCGATGCTGAAACAGCTATTTTCACGTGGGCCACGGCTGATTGGATGAACCATCGTGACATCGAAACGTTTGGACGCCGTCCACTTGGCAACAATGAAGGATCATAACAATTTTACTTGGCGATTAAAAAGACTAGCCTTCTACCTCTTGCTTGACCGGCCATGCGAGGAAGAATCGTGTCATCGATCTTCTCGCTTTGGCGGCGCGGACCCCGATAGCCCAGCCAGAGGTGAAGGTACATCGCCGATCAAAAGTTTTCCGGTTCCTCTACGGACACGGAGAAATGGAGCATGGAACATTTGTCCGCTCTAAATAGCGTGGCTGGTGAGGAATCGAGAGGAATCGCTTGCACGCTGCAACGAGATTATTAAATTCGACGGTTAAATTTGAATTGAGTTATGTTGTAGGAACGGAATGTAACAATAACTGCGAAACGAGGAACGCAATTTTTATGTAATTGGAATAATGGTACTTTAGTGTAAAATTGTCTGTGAAATATATTTAATATGTGAAAGTATATTTTGTACGAAATTTATATGTAATTTTTAGATTATAATTATAATATTTCACGTAAGATTTTGTCGTACGAAGTACATAAAATATATATCGTGTTTATCGAAATTCATAAAAATTCGTAGTCTAACTGTTGATACGTGTGACTAAATTCCAATTTTCAATATCACGTTAACTACGATCTCACTTTGATCTTCTGCAAATCGGTTAAAGAGACGCGATGAGTAATGGAATATCGACCATGAGTTTCGCGCGTATCCTAGACCGAACGGAAAGTTTAATTAGTCGCCATTATGTAATTTCTAGGATAGAGACATTAGGCTTATATATTTGTATTATACACATTAAACTAGTTATTCTGATCCGTTTGGCTTAAACCACGAATTCGACGCACAAAGCTGCTTTTATGCCTTTGAGTGCAACAAACAATTACATTGTATCCAATGATCACCCTGCAGGCAACGACTTATTGTTAATATCAGTTTGCACAACGTCGACATAATTTTCACTTGCATGCACTTAAGCAAATAGACGAAATATCGTAGCGTAGTAGGCAAACGTGCGGCAAATTAGAAACTCGAAATATTATCCACTCACTCTCTCTCTCTCTCTCTCTCTCTTTCTCTCCTTTTTACTAATTTTAATACTCTCTGATCGTTCCATTCTTCGTTGTATATTTCCCTCAACGATAGCGATAACTTCTCGATTGTTCAAATTGGCAAAAGTACGTGCTTACATTTATTTCATCAATTTCCTTTTAAACTTTCCGCAAGGAAGGCACGCGATTCGAATTTTCATTTGAGCAGAAATTCCCGCTCGACTGAATATAGAAATTGACGCGGGTAATTTTTTTCTAATTTCAAAATTCCGCATGGAACAATAAAATTCCCGGAGGATTTAATAACGTTTTAATTAAGTTGTAATGCCCACCTACACTAACAATTAGATCCGCAATTTTCTCCGTGGAGCTGGGAAAAAGTCATCACGCGTGCTGCCGCGTGCAGGAACTCGAGGCGTGCGGGGCGCCGGTTCGTATGTACGTACGTGAGCTACCCTCGCCTCGGTGGAACGATTGAATTTTCTTCTGGTAATGGCTCATTGACCAGAAACTGTTAAGCTAATTTCACGATACCGGAAGCGGGCGGCGTGAGCGAGAGGCGGGAGGGAGGAGGGAGACAGAGGCAGAGCGAGAGAAAGTAGGAGGGCGAAGATATGAACGAGCCCCGGGCGTAAACTCGCAGGGACGGCAGGAAAGCTTACAGCCCGGGCAACGAAGTTAGAATCTGATACGAGGCGATCTAATTTTGCGATAGGATGGAAGTTCCGGCAATCATTATCGTGTTATACCGCGAATGTTGGATTGTGTATAGTTAGACGCGACTCGGCTCCATCTCCTTCCCCGAAGTGTATGCGTGGGAATCAAAGGCGCGCCACCCCGTGACAACTCAATTTGTACGCGTACGACGATAATAGTTCGTTGGCCAGCTTTGGCACGGCTCGTGATGCTATTAATGGCTAAATGGGAAAGCGTATCGATTGAAAGTTATAGCGTACACGTGACACTCTCTCGCCGAAGAGTTCTAAGGTGAAGTTCACGGGACCATTTATACCGGGCTGCTATAAGCATCGTGTCGTGCTAGAGACAAGCTGGTCGGAGCAATTGGTTACGTTCGCAACGAGTGGAAACTTTGTTTGGTACCGGGCGCAGTGATAGTACGAAAGATTCGTCAAGATTCCATAGGATTTCGAGCTTTATGGTGATCCTATCTTTTTTTACGATACGTACATTATATTATATTATGTGTAAGTCGCATTGCATATTTTGTTTCTCCTGTCCTTAATTGTAAAATATTATGTTATTTCTCTATGACCATACTAAATACACATCTTCAAGAATCAACTCGTCAAACATATTATCTCATTCGTTTCTTCAATTTTTATGCACGATGCTGATCGTTAACTTGTTTATATATCGAACAAAAATTAAAGACGCAAGACGAACAGAGGCAGACGTTTCTTTGCCACGATTCAACTTATCGATACCAATGATCTATGATTCGCAGGAAGATGTCACCAACGAACAAATTGACCGAACGACGCGAAAATGGGAGCCACTGTGAGCGGCATTCATCGGTTTCAAAGTCGGGAAAGAAAAGCGTGAGAATCGACGAAAGTGCCTGTCACCAAATGGATAGCGCGTCGGCGAGAGGAAGCGAAACGAACGCGGCGTGTAACTCTGCCACGTATGAATTTTTTTTCGAATGCCGGAAACGAGCATGGCAGTTCGTGCATACCGCCGTGGTGTGTAGAGTCATCGAGGCGAATAAACAGGGTCATCGTCGGTGTTTTCGCGCTGGTGTGCGCGATCGATAGGATTAACCCCTTACGAGTCGAACTTTATTCCTCGTGTAATCAAGCTTGATTAACGATTACCGGCGATTAGTTCACATTAGTTGATTAACTCTTGTAGAGCACGATCGGCCGAACGGCCGGAGAGAACGTATCAGATGTGTACAATTGTAAGCACCGTCGATTATCCGCGCCGCGCGTTTAGCAACCCTCCCTCCACCCGTCCCGCGGCTACATCTAAATCTTCGTGAGAATCGCCTATGAAACTATGCGTATACAACGTTAAGCCTCTCGCTCGATGATGTATCATGGATCACTTTCGTCGAATTGCAACGCGTCCGCGTAATCACGCTGATTTATTCGACGTGCACGCTCCTCTAGCGCGCCGGTTCGAAGAGTAGATTCGCCTCAACGTGATCGTCGAGGGCGATCGATCGGGCCAGAGGATTTTTCCCAGTTCGAGGACCTTTATCCGCGATTTAATTTTGAGAACGAACGTAATTGGAAATTTGGAAATTCGAATTTAATAGCGATCGACTGACGACGGATTTTAATTGAACGCGTCGGAATGTTACGCGTGAAATTTCAGCGACAAATTGTGTACATTGAAAACGGTACGATAATGGTAGAAACATAAGTTTGGATTGAAAGCAGGAGTTGTAATCGGATGGGGGGGGGGGCATTTCTGCGTTGAGGGTGACGTTTTATGTATTTGCAAGAAACATGTATTTGCTGACGTTCTATGTATTTACCGAAACGAATGTGTGTAGAATAATATCGATAATTGATAAGTTAAAAATACGTGTATTATATGATAATTGATAAATTAAAAATACGTGTATTATATGATAATTGATAAGTTAAAAATACGTGAGTGTATTATAATTGTGCATAATATATTGGATCTTTGGACTTGTGATCTTTCTGTCACTGTTTGACACATTTTCTACGAAATGGTATTGGATATAATATAGACGAACATACCGCTAAACTGATCCAGTTTGTTACAATTTGTTGTAATATCAACTTCTTACTCTCCACTTACTGATTTTCTACACATGTCAACCATTTTCACTGTACGAATGAGATAAAAATTAAAATTGAACGTGTTGTAGCAAATGGTAACACCTCGTAACGCATCATCAACGTCAAAGCTGAATGACAAACAGACGACAGAGGCAACGAAAACAATGGCCTCGCGCCTCGTTTCCCGGTATAAATCCACATCGTTTGCAATCCACTTTTGGCGGATATTCGGAATAAGTCAGAAGAATACGAAGGGGCGATCCATCGTTCCCGATGCATTCTTGCCAAGAGACTGAATGGCTATGGTCAAAAAGCGTGGCCTCGCACTTTCTCATTCAAGACACGCGACATATGTAAGTATAACGTACGAGGGGATCAGCTCGGCATATTTGCCTTTGCCAGCGATCATTGATCCAAATACGGGATCCTTTTGCTCGGATGCTCGTGCAGAATGTCTCCGGCGGCGTAGTTTCGTAACCACGGTTCACGGAGCAACTCGAGCGACTGATGTTACTTGAAATTAGATTCTATTGATTCCCGATTTCGTATTAGCGGTACGGTTTAAAATCAATCTCGGCCGCGGAAGAAGCGTATAGCAAACGAATTAATCTATCCATATCAAAGCGGGGCCGATCGAGACTGTGTGTATATCGCCCGGGCTTCATAGTCCCGGGGTCCCGGCACGACGACGTTTTTCCTATTCTCCCGGTATCCACGTCGACGTTTTATTTCATGCATGCACGCGCCACGGAATAGCCAAGTTTTTTAATCAAAAATTGGGGAAATTCGTTTACTCTTGCGCCGGTTCTTTCATCTTTCGATCGGCACACTCGATTTCGGGAAAATTGTTTTCGTTATGAGTTGACTGCCGATTTTTATTCAATTAATCGAGGATATAGTGGAACTCTGTTTATTCGAACCAAATTTTTAGTCGATATCTTTAATTGAATCCACGTGTCTGAACTCGTAGTATATGAACTGAGAAGTTATTACCGGTGGATAGAAACAGTGAACTTTTAGAGAAGTTTTACTTCAAAATTATAATACTCTTTTAGAATATATAACTTTACCTCTAACAAGTAATGTTTTAATTATGAAATGAAAAGTTACATAAAAATTTGCAATCTAGCTGTTTTCGTATAGTTGAATTCACCGTCTAGGCTTGGTATAACGTTCATACGATTTTTAAATGGACTTCTAATCTACGAATTTGATAGATTGCCGTAGATCGAAGATGGACAAATGTTTCTAAAACTTTCCCCACGAGAATGAAAGAATATAAGATTTCCTTCGGTTTCATCGAAATGTATCTCGGAGTTTCCAAAAGAAGATACAAGTTTCTTGAAAAGAACTCTACGTATCAAATTTGAAGAGCCTCGAGGTACAGAGATGCGGATACGCTTAGAAATTCCTGGAATATCTTGAACAATGAGATTCGACACATAGTATATTGAAAAATTCTAGATCCCGTGCTTGAAATCTTTTCGAATGGCAGGGTTTCCAGAATTTAAATGCAAAACGTAACCAACATCTTTCGTTTTTATCTTTAAAACATATTACGTTCGCGTGAAATTGAGTACAATTGCAAATAACATGAGAGTGATACATAATTACAAAACGAATTAAGTTTAAACTTTCGTATATAGTACGTACGATAGTGGTAGAGTTTAATGTCTACCGGTTTTTGAAATAATGCGACAACGTCCAGAAAGTAACAGTGAATATATGGAAAATATGAGAATATGTATTTGTCAGTCAAGCGTCACTCCCTAAATCCAGAAAGATAGTCAGGCCGAGATAAATAACTGCACAAGTGATGAACGAGGACGTCAATGGCATCGTTGCTATCTCCGGACAATTTGTCAGCGTTTATTTCCTCGGGAAAGAACCCATGGCAATATACATAGACTCTTTTTACTAGAACCCGATGCTTTAGGGTAAGTGAGAAGCAATGCCAAAGCATCGATCTCTGTATGAACACTAAACAGCAGCCATCTTTCTCATGACATCAATGTGTAGCTCGTGAAAGACATTTCGCGCTGTTCCTAACCTAACCTCGTGAAAATTCGAGCCCTTCCACAAGCGTAAATACTGAGTGAAATTATTAAATGAATTTCGAGTATTGAAATGTTTCTCATCAAGAACATTTAATTTTAACTTGGTTGAAATTTTCCTCTGCCTGTTGCTATTAGTTTACCAATCTGTTAATATTAATATTAATCTATCGTTACTAATATTTATTATTACTCGATTAGACTTGTGTCTGCAATTCCTCGCCACTCGTTCGCGAAATTCCATCTTCCATGCTAAAATTGCATAAATGATATTCTATACTTTCAACGGCGTTTGTCAACAATTTTCGTAAATGAAACACAATTTACTTACCAAGCGTTTGCTCGAGTAAACGCATAGATTCTCCACCTCACGCAGCGGAAGTGGAATCAAAGTCGCCACGCCCTAGCAACGATTCCAGAATTCGTGGATCACGTCGACCAGACACTGTTTTTTTTCAAGCTCGAGCGATCGGTAGGACGTAGCGGGAAATCGAAACGCAAACGAGAGAAGCTCGGGTCGTTCAGCCGAGAAAGAGGTACGCAACGTTGGAACGACGTTCGTTCGTGTGCAGGCTTGCGGTCACTTTCAATGAGGAACAACCTGCAGCCTTTTTCATTCTGCTTTACAGCTGCCAGCTTTCCTATCCTATCGCGGAGGCGATACACACGCCGAGCGTATACATACGTTACGCCGCGGTGTTTTTAGTTGGACGAGATAGGTATTCCCCTTTCAGGCCTTCCTGAACTCCCCGGCCAACTTTCTTCCCGCTGTCTATTCTCGAAATGGCAATTCGCTTAATACGGCGCGGCCAACGGGGGAAAGTGAAAAAGAGACACAGCCCTGTTTCAATCGACCGCTGGAGATTCAACGTCGATTACCTGTTTGCGGTGCAAGCCAGACAGATGCGAGAGCACCGTGTTTGCGGTCGCCTGACTTTTAATACCTCTGCCCAACGATACGGAAACTCATGTGCTCGCTGAAACGGATGGATCGGTACCGTTTCCCTTGGTTCAATGCCCGATGGTTAGGGCTGCATCTCTCGTTTCTTCCTCCAAGACGAGTGCAGCTCGATGCTCTGGAATTTAGAACGAAACAATATTAGTTCGGGTCGTTTGAGAGCGATCTTAATTAAGTTTATTTTCTGTTAATGTGCTTAAACGCGAACGATCGTTCATTGTTGTATAATTCAATATTTGGACAATGTGTTCTTCGTGTTTCTTCACCTTCTGCTACTTGCAACACGTTTGTAATTACTAAGAAATATTTGGAAAGAATGACACAAATTTTATATCAAAGACATCAAGCATATTCAAAGTTGGAGTATAAAATTTTAGATATCTAGGTAGCTGTTGGTCGTCAGTTATTTAAAAGTTCCTCTATATCGTTTTCTTATTATCGCAGAAGCGTGCGAATCAAATTCAAGTTCCGAACAAAGTTTCCGAGGTTTCTGTCAAATTTCAGATTTTTCAATAAGATTAAGAAGATGTCGGGAACAAACGTGATTCTTAATTTACCATGCCTCTCTATTCTTGCTAGTTATTTTTAAAGGTATCTGCCGTGTTTTGAATTCTCATTTCAACAGCCAGGTTTCTCAACTCACGAAAATTTACGAGATATCACTCGTCACTTCACAATGGATATTTCGCACATTCTTCACTCGTAATTGCACGAAAATCCATAATTCCGATTATAATGTTTTATATGAAGGCAAACTTTTCTCTCCAACTTCCAAGAACAATTAATTTCAATTATATCGATGAAACGAGCACGAGATATATCTGACATAATGGCCGGAACACCTCGCGTGTAATTTATGTTCGTTAGCGCACGCGTTACGGTTGACGACAATTTCATGACAATAATAATGGCAATTTGGCATTACCATCAAGATACGTGAATGGCGTTGACGAGAGTTTGAACGAGTGGAATTCGATGGAATCTGGTTGCTCTTACGTTCTCCCTGTTAATTAAGTACCGAATGTGACACGATGGAACATCGATCGATCATTCTGATTTGATCGGCGTAAATTACTGTTTTACATCTCGCTGCATCCTGATGGCAACCTGCCATAGTAATACATCATATAACATACAATCTACGTAATATAGTTTCATTACGGTGAATTATCGAACGGCCGAGAAATTAGATTTGAGCAGAGATTTCTTGCATTAAGGACTACTGGGGACCACACTTTAAAATAGCCCGCCATAAATGCGAGACACGCTCTCGATCAGCGTGATATTTAATTTGTTGTACGCGCGGAAATTTTAATGATAACGCAGAGGCCATTATCCTCGCGCGGAGAAGTTTTAATCGACGATAACACACGTCCACTCGTTTTATAATTCTTCGATAAATCGCCAAACAATCGGGATTTTCATGCAATTTCAAATTGCAGAAAAATTGAGCTTCGAAGATAATTCAATAGGAAGAGCGACGTCATTTGTTAAAAATGTTTCCGACCTTGAGAAATTAATACTGAGAGTGAACTTACCTTGTGCCGTGGAATTTTAATGAATTTTAATGTGTCATTTAATAAGGAGAATTTGATTCGCAATTTAAAAATTATTTGAGAATTATTTTGTTTCAATGGTAATTGATATTTTATTAGAAATCATTTTCAAATCTACATTAGAATTTAGAATTTGAATATTTAAAATATTTAAATATTAGAGTATACAGAATTTTTTTTATCACGAAATGGTCAGTTGTTAAAAAATTTTGCCAGTCGATTCTCTGAAAATTCACTCTTCCTATATTCGTCGCTAGCAAATGTGAAACTTGCAAGAATAACGAGTACTATTTGAAAGCATCATTTACCTGAGAAAATAATAAAGATCACTTGAAGACAAGGGAAAGAATTGTTCAAGAGTTTGAAGGCTTCAACACTCGAACTACGGTGGTCAAAGTTTGTGGGTCCTTAGCTAAAGTATTTCCAGTACTTTTTTAATTGAAAAATAAAAAAAAAAAGAAAACACTGAAGAATAATCCATACTTCTTCAACGTGCACTAATTTAACTTCTTCGACGTTTTTCCCTGCACAAACTGATTCATTTATCAACCATAACATTTTCCAAATTAATTTCTTCAAAGACAAAATATTTCACGTGAAAAAATTTTCATTTCTCTATCGTGTGTATCGATTATATTATACAACTTTTTAACGATTTTCGGAGATTGAGGAGGAATTGTTAATTTTACCAGTTTCTTTGTTATCAAATAATTCCTTTATTGTATAAAATTGGGCTGTAACAATTTTCAAGTTCACTGTTTTAAAAAGGAAATATTTCACTGTGTGTAAATTGCCTTTGTTAATTATATCACGTAATTCTTTCAGCGATTTTCAGAGACTCAGAGGTGAGACTTCTTTCTGTGAAAAGTTGTTTATCAACTTTACTAGGTGGATATAGGTTCTTATCTTAATTAATTCTTTCGTTGTATTATAAAACTGGACTGTTAATTTCCCTGTGCTATTCTAATTTAATGTTTTGCGGTTATTAATCCTCTCATAAAATATACGAATACCTCCAAGTTGCTGGACTGGTACACTTTCTTCCCCATGTTACCTGTCATGAGGGGTCTAGACGTCAGTTCCTTTCGCGTACCGCAACGGATTACGTCTTGTGTAAACTAACCGACGTTACGCTGTTAAACGTGGCCAGGCAGGTTTTTTGCAACCTGCGAATCTATTATTTGTGCTCGTGAAACGCATGAAAAATGTCGGAGAAATTATTCCAAGTTGTATTGTATCCAAGCGAAGTGCATTCTGGAATAACTATTACCGATACCGGGATTGTAATTACTGATTAATAATAATAACTATTGTAACAACAATAATAATCAGTTAATAATACATGTTGAATATAATCGAGCATTGAAACGAACGCTCAAACGTTCCAAATAAATTGGAAGCTATTTCGGGGACAACTTTTACTCTCGGAACTGATCGATTTAAATTAATTGCTTTCGGAAGCAATCAGGTTACTTCGATTAGCTGTTAGTCTTAGAAGCAATTACGTTAGTAATAATCAGTCAACTTCCAAAGTACTTAAACTTCCGTCGGATCAGTGAGCAAGGGAGTTTAGCATACACAGTTTCGTCAGCTGGAATTCGCCCATTAATATTTATTTATCGTCTTTAATTTGAAATCAATCGACTATAGATATTTGTGAAAAAATTTATGATTCGGAAATGATACCGGCGAGAACAGGACGTCCAGATTTCCCATAAATCCCATAAAAAATCTGCAGCAATCGGTAATATAATACAACTGGAAGACTAGAAAATTAGAATTCTAAACTTTGCTTATTACGTATTAGGATTACACGTTTATTTTTCAATGTAATAAACGTGGACGAACATATCGTACAACCGAATCGACATATGCTGGACTGTGTTAAGAAATTTTTCGCGAGAAAGATAACAGACAGAAAAAGAAATGAACGTAACGTGTTAGATTGTAACGTGTTAGAAATGTAACTTAAAATTACATAGGCGAGGATAAAACATGCGTTCTACGTGTATTTTATGTGCCAGGGATTTTAATTATTTGCCATGCGACTAGTGTTTGTAAAATGAAAAATAGAGAGTTCGTGAAGAGTGGAAAAGAAGAAGTACGTTGCGTCTCGGTTGCCTGTAATTGCAACGAGTGTTCTTCCACGATTTCTTTATTACCGAGATTCTACCGAAACATAAAAATATGGTCATTTCATATTCTTGTGTTTCTTTCATTTTGTACTTATTATTATAATTAATATATTTAATATCTCATATATAAAAAGAACTTCAAACTACAGTGACAAAATGGTTACTTAGTTTTCGAATTTTCAACATTTTGAAAGCTCTAACTTGAACTTTTGAAAAATTTGACAGTCACAAAGTAAATTGTGTCGTTGTTATTTTCCAAGCACAGAAATCAGTTTTCATTTGCAAGGAATAATAATAGAATAGAATATACATCATTAATTAAATTTTATGTATATCAAAACAATGGATTTCATATTTTCTTTCTCCACGATCGTCGAGAAGATATTACATTAATTATAGATCATCTGCACTTAGAATTTAAACGCACGTTTAAATTTACGAGTTAGTAATTTTATTTCAACGGGCTTCCCTCCTCGATCCTTGGAACTCGATTTTTCAAGCGAGACGTTGATCGCCTTTCAAGGAACGCTTATCATAAGACGTTTAATACGATAAGGCAGCTCGTGTAGGTAAGAGAGAACAGTGTATCCGTAGCGATACGTCGGCCAAGCTTTAGGACTTTAGTCAGTAGTTGGAAGCGGAGTTGCGAGGAGCAAGTTATCGGGTGCATCACATATCGAAGGCCCCGGCGTTACCGATATCGATTAAGCCACTGTTCCACGCGGATCTTTAGCAGGGGTTTCGAGTTCGACTAAGAGTTGAGATGAAATTTTACTTCGTAAAAAAAAAAAATCTTCTCGAGACGATGTTTCTTCTTTTTTTTTTTTTTTTTTTTTTTTTTTTACATACGCGAGCACATGCTTGGCTTTGAAAATTCTCTGCGTGCATGCACACGAGGCTGCTCGTATAGCTTATATGATCGAGGCTAGTTCTGTCCCACGTTTGATCAAAGACAGGGAGAAAAAGAGTGGTAAAGGAATAAATTAAATCCTGCCGTGGTGTGCAGCTTTTTTTCGTTTTTAATAATTCTTTCTTTTCATCAAGATGAGGGAAATCGGGACGAAGTGAAGTCATTTCAGAAACAGAAATCATTAACATTTGTGAGACCAGTTGTGAAGCAAATAGTGAAGCAAAATTTCAGAAATATGTATGTATATTTTATATAAACCAAATATTTGTACCATTGTACCAAAGATTCTAATCTTCACGGTTGGTGATTCACGTTGTATTAGTGTACATTACGTTGCGTTACGTAATCTATTAATGTACCAATTATATACTACTTACAATTAGAGTAGCAACGTAATATATCTCAATAGGTTCGCGTCACCAGCGTGAAGAATAGAGTCAAAGTTCGTTGTTTCTTCGAACGATCCGTGTTTGTACATTCTTCCTGCAATCCGTTTGTGTCAATGAAGCAGTAACGGTTGCAGGAATTTCAATTGCAGTGCAACCACATCGTTTCGTTTGACGTCTTCGTCGGACCTCGAAGAAGTCCAAATACTTCGTATACCAGAAACAAATTACGATTACGTGTTTTCGATGGCACGTGCCTGATCTCGTAATTCAGCGCATTAGCGTCGCGGAATCGAACGTAACAGTCGTTTAACGTTCCTACAACTAAATTCTGTGAAATTAAATTAAATTTAACACGTAGAACTATCGGCGACCAAAGCACGGAATTTCCATTAGTGACGCTAAAGTCAAAAGAGATAGAAGAACACTATAATATAATAAAATATGCAAGCTTCGATTTATACATTTTGTGGGAAATCATTTAAATATCTAAAAATACACTATTTTATATTTATAAAATTTCTAATGAAAATTATGAACCGGTCGAATTTTAATTACTGCAAACGTAGTTCTAGTGTCAATTATTCACCTTCAATCTCCATAGTCACCAACAATAATGTAAAAGTACCTTGGATTTTATATATGTTACGAACGTGACACTCTGTTATTAAATTTTATACAAAATAGTCAATGGTTAGAAAATTTTGTACAAAATCTCGAAGACTAAGCTTGACTCGTATTTTTTAAACGCGTGAATATTTAACGGGTATATTGTTATTTCTCGTTGTTTTATCTCTTTTCCGGAACGAAAAATTTATTTAAAGAATTTTCAATCTGGCGAGATTAAAATTTCAATTCAAAAAAGTATTATTAAATTACGTCAAATCTCCCGAAACTGAAATAAAAATAAAATGTACTGACAATCGGACGAATAGTTTATCTACTGAAAATGGCATTGATTTTTGTATCAAAAAAAGGAAAAAAAGAATTGGGAAAAATTACAGAATTTTTTAAATAAATTCGATTTTTATTTTTTAAAGAAATTCGAGGTCGGCGAAATGATGACTCAAACACCCTTTAATACCACGTGTACTATATCATATTTTATTTGAAAAAAAAATCCCTGGCATCGACGTCAACGAATGATTGATTTAACGTGGAATAATCCAATAAAGTTTTCTTACAATAACTCAAATATTTGTTATTTTTCGCGTATATTATTACAGTTACTTAAGAATTTATCTTTCTCAATTTCCTTCATCTTGAATCTTCTGATACTAATTACGTTTACACCTAAATTATGTTTACACCTTCAATCTAAATTCTTAATTCTTTCATTTCAGCTACCTAAAATTTATCCTTCGTTGCAAATATTTACGCAAATTCATACTTTTATGAAAATAATGCAGAAACCGAGAGACATACTTTTATGAAAATAATGCAGAGAGAGATTCGTTTCATCTGCTAAATATTACAACGTGCGTTTTCCCTTGCCTTCAAATTTTTCAGAGACTCGCCAGAAACTTTTACGTTTCAAAAATTAAAATCTCGCAAACGCGCGTGAACGTCGACGAGCTACAAAATCACATTTGCATAACACTTGATACTCGGACACTGCACTGTCATATGTTACTGAGATACTGTCGTACGTCACGAGAAAATGGCGTCGTTAAACACCGTCGTGAAAATCTACAACTTGCCAACAACGGGCAAATATTTGGACACCGTGTACATTTGGCGCGTCATTGAAATTCTCGAATTTTGTAGCTATCCGCGGCAACAACAAATCCGGAGAATTATTAGCGTATCGGCCGATCGTTCGAACCACTTTCAAATTACGTTTTAAACGGCTGCAGTTTTAAAAACATTACCCTTGTCTCTCTCTCTCTCTCTCTCTTTCTCTCTGCCACTTTGAATTTATTGTCTGTTTGAGAGCACACAATCACGGCGATACAAGTCGCTAGCCACGGCCAAATCGTTTTAAAATTACATAATAAATCTACAGCGTAGCGTGTTTACTAGCAGACACGAGAGAAAGAGAGAGAGAGAGAGACAGAGAGAGACAGAGAGAAAGAGGAATCGTTTTAAATATATTTACAAAAGGCACATAGACGTAATTTAGAGAAAGATTCCAATTTATAGAAAATGGATGGAAAAAGATAAAGATGGTGATTCGATATTGCATTCAAAAGTGTAAATATTAATTAATGTCTGACAAATTCAATTTAGAAAATGAAATATGTGATATCACAAAGACAAAAATATCATTTCCTTGCATAATCGACAATTTGTTATGTGATTGTAAAATACAGATATTTAGCGGTTTAGAAAACCCGGAATTACTTTTACATTTGCACTTTTTACAGCATTATTCGTATATCTTTTGATACTTATATTCTACAAATTTAAATGTAGCAGAAATGAACGAGTTACGGTATCAGATATCCTAACCAAAAATATCCGCCTCGATGTTCATACATATTTCCTCTATATTTTCTATTTAAAATTTCTTGGATTTAAATAAATCAACGGCGGATGTGTAACGAGAGACCAAAATAAATTTATTCTGAGGTTGTTCTTTCATCAAATTTTTAATACGTGTAGAATCGTTTCTTGTTTTCCCACGTGTCGAACTTTTCCAATACAAAGTTTTAAATTCCACGAATGTGGAACATTTGTTCGCATTTATAATTATAACTAATAAGGATAACAATGAATTTTATAATTTCGTAGAGTATTGCAATTTCTGAAGTCACTGTCTTGACAATTGGCGACAAAGAGGAGCAAATTCCTTTGAAGAAGAAAGTCATTCCTCCGTCCCCCTTTCCCCAGTAAACAATCCATCTGTCGCGGAATTAATCGAATCTCTCCCTTTCACCTTTTCGCCCTGCAAAATTTTGCAATCGCGCCAGCTAAAGCCCGCCGTTGTTTATCGCGAGACGAGATCCCGAAGTTGGAGGATCAAGGCACGTTGTATTTTCGATGGAAAAGTGGAAGAAACGAAACTGTTCCAGCCATTTCCATCGATCCTGCGAAACGTATGTTTCAGCGATTCGTGGAAGCGTGCAAAAGGGTGGGATCAGAGAATAGGACGAACAGATGGAAGGAACGAACGCGAGAAAGGGACGGAGAGTTGTGTGTGAGGAGAGAGGGTTCAGAGTTCCTGCACGGAAATTACAGATGCGACGTGTTTCACGCTCCAACGACACTGACTAGCGAACAGTACTTCGAGAGAGTAACACAGAAACAGAGCCAGCGTATCCCTGCTCGGCAGGCTTAGGAGAACGATCGCCGCAATTCGAGCGGAAAGTTTGATTGCATTGCACTTCCAATGATTTTCAGCTATTTCTTTCTAATTACGCGAAACGCGGATATTTCTTCCGCTGGGAGGGACGCACCCCTGAGATTTTGAGAAACATTCATCCAGATTAACCTGCGCTGTCGTCCATAAGCATTCGATTGCACGTTGCGCAATTTTATTAAAACGTTGATATTTTTGTTCTACTTTCGAAATTATACGCACATATGTGTGTGTCGAAAAATATCTCACCAAAAAAGAATCTAACTTTCTGTGTTTCTTCGTTTCGTTTCGATTATTTCGCAGATATATTGTCTGTTGTGAAGCTCACGCCTCCGATATTTTTCGGATTAATTGTGTTTGGAGTAATTCTAACGAAAAGTCGATATTTTTGTTCGAATTGCACGAAGCGTAGACCTGTTGGAGATGTGTTATTATTTTTATTATTATTTACGATGTCATGGATTGAAGATGTGTCGAAAAATAGATACTTATGGATAGCATGCAGTGATGAACGACGCAAAGTGAGGCGAGATTCAATTTGAAGATATTTGAATGTAGATGGTATTTTTAAGCGAAGTCAAATAGATCCTTTTGGCATGCGCGCTGCAATAGTTACACGGCGTGCAGAATTAAAAGTGTATGCGCCGTTATTGTTTCTGTAGCTTAATGGGATATTTGCATTTTTTAAAAATTGCCAATATGTTTTTGTTTCAGCGTGAACTATAGCATATTAAAAATAAAATAGATCAATACTCGTTTTGTTCGTTGTTGTTTAACTCGTTTCCCGTTGGCCAGGGAGAAACAATAAAGAATTTACGAACATTCGAAATTTTTTTTAAAAATAATTTCGTTGCAGTAGTATGCAAGATTTTTTTTATTTCTCTATTTCTAACAACAGCAATTTTTAATTATATCACTATTATAATTATAGAATATTCGATATTATTTGCACAAAGTTTCCTGATATTTATTTTAAAGTATTAAATAATATTGAATATTTTTACAAAAAATATATGAATAAAAAATTATGACCGTCGAATAAAATATTCAACAGGCTCTCATGTGTATCTTTCTGTAATTCTTTAGAATGATTTCAATAAATATAAAAACTTTAGGATTCAGATTGTTCTACAATCAAACAATTTAATTGAGAGAAATAGGATACGAACAGATTTCTGAAATTGTAATAATAATACTTTCAGCTTCCGAGTATTCAAGCACAATTAACAGACAGTGAAATTTGATAAAGATGAAAACAAATTAGAGAGCCGCAATTCTGGGAAGGAACAATTGAAAGAACAGCGCTACATACATCGATTATTGGCTGGTGTCGCCCCGTAAATTTCAAAGTTGAATTTTCTCGCTTTTCGCCGTGTCAATTGGAGGATGGATTGACATTTTGTCCGCGAGCTGCATGTTGTACGTATTTAAAATTATTCGCACGTTAGCAAATCTTTATCAGATGTATATTTCAACTTTTGATCATCTGTCAATGCTCATACTTGCAACCAATATACATATATCTTTTGATATCGGGAAATTGTAATTTTAGAAATATGAGATATCTATTTTTAGAATTGGGTAGATCATATTTGTTTTATTTTATTTTATTTATATAACTATCGTTCTCTAAACATTACTGTTATCGTTTGAAAATTATTACTACTGTTGCTAGAAATATTTAAAATTTATTTCATCGAATTATCAAACAACACATTTTACATTTATCTGTAAGTACTCGTTACTCCACTGTGTATCAAATTATTTTGCCAATTTATAATACTGTCAAACCCAAATTACTATTCAAAAAACCACCTCGACAATTCCTAAAAACGAACACTGTTGAACATTGAAAAATCCACTCGTCATTTCTCATCTCGCGCTCTTCTCAAAACTCATGTCAATGTTATTTAAAAAAAAAAAAAACTCGCCTCAACGCGATTACCATTTATTTAATCGTCAGATGAACGACACCCAGGAACGAGGAAAAAAAAAAAAAAAAGAAAAGAGAAAAAACGAGTGCCGCTTAAAGTATATTTACCGTTTACCGAATGAAATCGATTTCCATCCGGCGGAAACATCGAAAACACCACTGTTTGTTCGTTTTTCGCTCTCTCACCCCCTCCTGGCCGTCGCCGCTACACGCGCTAAACAACTCGGCGAACATTGAGTTGTTCGCGAAGGCAGACCGCAAATGTAATTCAGCGGAGACCGCGTTCCCGTTGAAAGCCTTATAGTCTGCATAAACTTTGCGCAACGGCGTGTAGGCTTGAGGTGGAGGAACTCGGCTACGGAATCTGGTTTCTCGATCGTCTTACTCGGTCGAGACGCGACAGAGTTAGAGAGAGAGAGAGAGAGAGAGAGAGAGAGAGAGAGAGAGTGAGAGAGAGAGAGAGAGAAACCGCTGTTTCGTGGATGTACTGGTGATGTCGTTGGTTTAACGGCTCCGTACCCGGCGACGGCTGTGTAACTTAATGAGCATAAAAGCCAGAGGCACGATTAATACGCGCGCCGAGCGAACACCGCGGACTCTCGGATGTCTTTGACGATGAAACCTCTCTCTCTCTCTCTCTCTCTTTCTTTTTCTCATTCTTTCGGAGCGCAACACCGTGAACGAAGAAAGGTCCAAGATTACGCGGGAGCATTGTCTCGAGAAAGAACCGAGCGAGTACAACCGAAGGCGAACTTTCGATTTGAAAAACGCTCGGGAAAGAAGGCGCGAAGTTGTTCCTTTTAAAGCGTGCGGAAACTCTTTGAGGCAAAGTCTCGAACGGCCTTTGAACGTGTCTAAGAACCAGTCTACCCTCTTTTCTCAAGGAATCTTTCGCATTATCCTACACCTTACCGAGTAAACACTTCCTTAAATTTCTTTCTCTCTCTCTCTCTCTCTCTCTCTCTCTCTCTCTCTCTCTCTAAAAAAAAGAAAAAAATGAAAGATACACGGTCCAGTCGCTTCGAGACGCTTTGGTCGCGAAAAGGTATACTTTCGGAACAGAATTCTGACTCGGCCAGTGAAATGAAATGGTCAATGAAATATCTCGGTTTATAGATGGGTAGAAGGAGAATGCGTGTTTCTCTCTCTTTCTCTTTTGTGTCTCTTTCGTTCCCGCGATACGGTATTGTTTTCATTTTTACAATTTTTCTACTCAAACGCGAAAAGCTTATCTACGCTCGTCCCCAACTTTTCGCGTGATACATGATACGGCTGTGAAAAAAGAGTCGGATAAGCTTTTGACACAATGCGACCGCGGAACAGGCAGATGCATCGCGGTGATCTCTCTCTGAAGATCTTGGGCAAATGTTAGGTTTTTTTTCCATCGGCTGATTAAAGATACCGTCGTGTAATTAACTTAATTGAAAATACACGCGGTCGTGAGAAGTCTCGTTCTTAAGCCTCAACCTCGTTCTCTTAATCATAATTGTAATTCGCTCGCCGTGCCTGTAGCTCCGGTATTTAATCTAAATTACGTTCGCTCGACGTCTGTTGATTGTAATTCACTACGATGTTATTTCAAAGACTTATATTCGAAATTATGTTTTGCATGAATTTGCGACCTGGTTTCGCACATTGTGTTCTCCGGAGATGTTATGACGTGTTAGATACGTTTGTAACAAAGAGATTTAGCGATTCACAAAGTTCAGTGAAATAAAAGAGGCGCGATGTAATTGACATTCATGTATCTTCAAAGTATAAAACGTTCAGCATTTAAATGAAAACCACTCTGCTCGTCGTCAACAAGTAAATTAGTCTCGTTAAACGTTCGTAAGAGCATATGCGGAAAAAGCGTTTCGTTAAAAGTATCAACTTTTGAAATCTACATTCATTAAACTACTTCTTTCACGCTTTAAGCTCTTAGATCCTGTTATTTCAAGTTTTTCCATACTACACGTGCACGCGCACATCCGTCAGTCTCATTAATCAACGACGAGAGGGATTTAAATATTTCGAAGCGAAACGCTCAACCGTCGGATTCCATTTCTCTGTTTGCGCGCGAGCTGCGGTGTAATATCTCCCAAATAATGGCCGCGTTGTTACGATAAAAATTAGCTTATTTATTTCGTTATCGTCGCGACTTGGTCGAAGAAAAATGGCGGGAATAATTCTCCCGCAGATAGGTGGCGAGAAGTGAGGAAAACTTCTGCTGTAACACCGCCCTTCCGTGCTAGAGCTCGGTGTATTCAAAGTTTTTGGCATCCTTGATGTTGATATATCGTGATACTTTTAAGACGCGTCAGCGCTTATTCAGCAAAGCTTTTTCAATTCGTTCCCTCTTCGACGGTACACGATATTCGATAACTCTGATCGTTTCTTTCCCCCCTCTTTTTCCCCCATCTATCCAATACTCGGATATATGCGTCCTACCTTCCGGTCGGAAGATATAACGCGCGACGAGGATGCTATTATACAGATGTATCATACTTGGCGGATAAACGAGCCTTTCTCGTTCCTCGAGATTTTATACGAATGAACTAATGTGGTTCAAATGGACGTAGAGGAGACATTATTGTTACGGATGGAATTGGTGCGTTTGTAATTTGAATTAAATTTATCATTTTCTTTCGTTAGTCGAGGGATGAGTGTGCGGATCGTGTAACAGCTAAAGTAAAGGACAGTTCACATCGTTCAAATTATTCCGGTATGTTTCAAAAATCGTAATTTTTAAATCAAAACGAACGTATGCAATTGTAGATCTAATCGATGATCTGTTTTAAATTGTAAACTTTATTTACGAATAGAAGAAAGTAATTCTGTCCTTACGTATGCAAATTTTCAGAAAGAATATTTTCATTGAAATTCTCAGAGTGCCATCGTAAATATTAATTGAAGGAATCATTGAAAAGAAATTTCATTCGGTTTGAATTGTAGATCGATATTTGTTGTACAATTTGATACGTAATTTTAAACGTTGTTAGAGGCAGGAAATAATTATCATATAAAGTAAACGTAATCATCAAGAGCGATCGTATTCGACGTTCTCTTTTCCTCGTTGAGATATTCACGGAACTTTGTATGAAAATTTTCATCGTTCGCGTGCTTTCCAGTCGGTTCTTGTGCAGTCAGAATTTTCGAACTTTCAAACTCTTTGTCCCAGTTTCGATCACTCGAAATGGAAGCATCGATGGTTCTATGTGTCGTCTTTCATGTCAAGTGTCATATAATTTCAGGGTAAATGTTACTTTGTAGAGACCGTACCAGCTTCCAACGTCGCGCGCAATAAATACACGACGTTCGTATCGATATTTCACGATTTTTCAGAACTGAAAATAGTAGTTAATGTATAGATTTTCAGTTTTCTGTTTTACGTCTTTTCAATTGAAGTAACGATATAACAATTATTCTGTCAAGGATAGAATTATCGAATTATATCTTTTTTTTTTGTAATAAATATTAATCAAGAGGAGTTTCGTACATTGATATCGTCGAAAAATGAAAAGTACGTAGGTGTACAAAGTAAGTCAGGACATAACGATATTTTACTGAAGAAACGAAGCCGCAACGATTACTCTGGTTATTAACGACCAGCTGTTTTAATTTTGTTCTCGATATCCTCTTTCCATTTTTTCAATTCTCTCATCACAGAAATGATATATAAATAATTGGCCACTAAATTGCGGATTTCTGTACAAAACGAGTTTTAACAAATGCAACGGATCTCCACTTAAATCCTGTTTATTTGACTGTATCCACGAGAAATAAATAAATTTGCATACAATTCCACATTGATTACATATCCATACTGGAATAGAATTTTTTTACAAAAAAGGAAGACAGACAAAATAACAAGTCGAACGTGAAAGCAAATGTCGTGTTCGCATTTTTCTAATATGTAATCAATTAACGTTTCCTCAATTCCCTTTCACGCAAACCCACAATTTCCTTTTTCGCCATGTAATTTCACAAGAAAGGAAGCAAAAGTAAAAGAGTGTATGTGTGCGTTCAAAAAAACGTACGTTCTCTTTCACTCTGTTCATCCGGTATCCGTGAGTACTGCATCGTTGTCGTGTCATTATGCGCGTTTCACACTGCTGCGGACACGGAGCTCGAAAGCGTATTACGTCGGAAAATGTAGCTTTATCGCTCGGGACCTGCGCTGCTCGTCGCCATATCCGCGGAATAAAATCCTGGTGTCTGTTAGACGCCACGACGCGCATAGGAATGGCGTGTAGCAGATTTCCTTCGGTATTAAACACACGCATCGGCGAAGAGCAAAAGAGACGGTGTCGGTGAAACCGTAGAATCACGAGAAAAATTAGAGAGAAGGACGCGTGATAAAGACGCCGAGGAGAGACTGAGAAATATGAAGAAGCACTCCGATATTTACGTAGCAGTGTGTAAAATTGTTCGGTCTCCTTTGGACCTTTCGATTTGTCCAAACTTGTTATATCTCTAATAATTTAGGAAAATAATTTCTAGTTCTCGATTGCGTCGAGTTCAAAATTAAAAATAATTTTAATTACAAGCTTAGTTACAGTTCAAGATATTACTCCAACAGAAAAACGTACACCCCGATGAACGCACAGTGTTAATTTTTTCAATCAACTTTGCGTCGTTGATCTATTTTAATGAACTTCGTCGTCTCAAAATTGCGTAGATTCTCTTGAATCTCGAACTTAATAAATAACCGCAGCCTCGTTCGCGCAACGTGTTCTACGGCGAATAAGCTAAAATAGTCTCACTAAAAATTAAGCGAGATTCCCCGCAAGAAACCGAGGGAAATTTCTACAGAGGAGGATGTTTCTCGAAAGAAACCGCGTGAAATTCGCCGGCTGTATGCACGCGACGCTGGTTATTTTCCGACGTGCATGGATATAAATATATGTACATAGGATTACCACAGGGCAAACATCAGTAACAGACGATACCACGGTACGCTTCGCAATTCCTTAGGGATTAGTATTTGCTTTGCCTCTTCGCTGTATACCACGTGTATCGATCCATTTTCTGACGTAGGATACGTCGCACACGTAAACGTGAACGTTCAACGCCCCTTCCCCCCCCCCTCTCCCCCTCCCGATACACGTTGATAATTTCAATAATCTCGTCTCGTTGACAGCCTGCAGTGCTGGCTGTCTGCAAATTAAAACAATCGTCGAGTTACCACTACTGTTTCATCCAGTGTTGTCGTTGATTTTCTGGCATCGTTTCGATAAATTTCCAGAAATATCTGACCGGAAAGATTACCCGCCGGGGATCCCGCTGGGGACAGACAGAACTTTTCCTTTGCCCGTGAAAATCCTTGGTGAGTTAGTTCCTCAGGTATCTTGCCAATCGACAGAGGTTGCGCGAGCTTTCACCGAGAGTGACAAAATCACGAATGTCCCGCCGATGACTTTGAACAATACCACAGGGACTAGGATCAGTCTCGATCACAGTCAATCGATGTTGGATTCATGTTGACAGTGGTTGACAGAGTCAAATGCCGAACAAATCTGACAAAACAGACGTGCGAGTAATATTTTTCACTGCATTTTTCTGCAGCCAGACCTATCCATAGGCAGGTGCGATCGTTTATGGTTGCAGTGATTGGACTGGTATCTCACTCACAATCAGTTCCAATGCCCATAGGGACCGTGTGTGACAGGGTCTCGTGCCAGATACACGCAAGTGAAATCACTCACGAGACGTATGCATTGCAACTCGCTCCTTGCGTCGTAAGCATCGCTTTCAATCTCGAAATGGCCAAGTTTCGGTCGCGTTATGTTTTCTGACGATGCAAACTGTCCGCGGTCGTGAACGCCACGGAAGGTTTGTTTACGTTCAATTACGGTAATTTGCTTGCAAGATGCACATTTCGTTCGCGATATTCGAACTGCGACCGAATCTGGTAATAATTAATTCACCAGCGAAACGCTGTTCGTATCGCGCGTTGTGTATTTTTTACCGCGCGACTGTTTTAATAACGCGAAAACACGGTTGTAAAATCCTTCGACCGATTTTAAACGTGCTTCGATTTTAACGTGATGCGTACAATGTGAGAGATATTCTGTGAATAATTTGTCGAATGGCGTGAAAGATATTACTCGGTGTGTGACTTTGTTGTAATATTTTTGATTTAGTATTCTATTAATTTAAACTGTTTGCTGCATGAAAATTAATTTATTGAGAATCTGACTGTGATTCAATCGAGAACTTTGTTTTTCAAATATAGTATTACTCGAAATCGTAGATCACTAAAATACTTTCACAGATTTAAATGGTATGTTTCAATGATTCAATGATTTGAAAAAATTTTGTAAGTTTTTCACGATGAAACGTATATAGTGTTATAGTTTTATATACATTCGTTAAAATAAATTAATTTTCTCCAAATCCTCTTTGTAGGACCGCGCTTGTTTGGATGTCTGACCACAATCGGTTTAATACTACTTACAGCAGCTGGTGCAGTTTTTCGGTGTTTTCCTTCACACATTCTTTTATCCTTTTAGTTGCACAGATAATTACGTGTCATCGAACGATTTTCTGCTTAACGTTCTTATATATTTCATGCAAATCGATCAGTTTTATATTGAAATGTTTCTCACTTCGATGATTAACTTTGAAACTCTGTATTTTACAGTTCTAACAATTTACACAGAATTCACAGAGAATATACGTCGATCGTCGATATATCTTCGATTTCTCACAAAATTGCAAGATATTACTGTCGTACAACAATAATTAATTACAATAAAAGCACACGCGCAGGATAAATCTCTGTATCGAGACAACGTTACGAAAGTGATTGCTTCTCAAGATGCGAGCAATCTCGGTGCCTTTTTGATCTCGCGATTGACTCGAAAATCGCAAGATCAGTAGGATCAGTATCTAAAGCTGAGAGTTTGGGTGATGGGAAGATAACGCGAGCAGCGGGGAAAGAAAGTAGGGAATACGGAACATATTCGCACGGCACCGGGTTGAAAGTAGTCGGTAGTTCAGCGTGAGACGATTTATAGCGTTAGTAAGGGGCGACGGGATGTTTGGCGCCGTATAACCATCATTCATTTTGTCAATAGCGCTCACTCCTACAATGGATTTTCGTGTACGTATCCGAAGCGAACAGCTTTATTCTTTCTAGTCTGGCGTGGCGCGAATCCAAATGCCCCTTGAACCCCAAATATGTGACGATTCTTATTATTTCCTGTGGGTCCTTTCGCCGCGATTTGTATGCCGATGTCTGCGTATTATTAAATCCTCGTCGACAGACGAAACGCACGTCGTTTTTCTTTCCTTTTTCTCCCCTCTCTTTTCTTTTTCCTTGCTCACGTTCCCAAGCGGGAAATCATTTTTAATATTAGCTCCGTGTTTCTCTTCTTCTCTCTCTCTCTCTCTCTCTCTCTCTCTTTCTTTGCTATCTGACTTAAAACTTGAGTAACTAATGACGAATTCATGATACCATGCGAAATATAGAAATTGGAGAAATACGAAATAGGATATTATTAGAAGATCTATCATCTCGTTCATATTCAGTGATTTGAAAGTTGAAACTTCCGTGTTCCGTTGAACTCGGATTAAAAATTGCAGGAAAGATGGAAATAGGAAGAAATGACGAAATGAATTCAATAATAAGTTTCGATAATTATCTGTGCATTAACGTTTAATGATCTTTTGAAACTATGCTTGCGATAGTTAATTGCATTTGAAAGTTAATAAAAATGAAAAGGAAAATGGGACGTTCATACGCATAACGTTATCACAGTGATGCCAAATTATGGTACTTACGTTAAAGTTGAAAATTATTTGTTATTATGCATAATTCTTACGACATGGTTACGTGAGAGTTTGCGTGAGAGCTGAAGATTATTGTAACATGTGCGATAGAAATCGTGAAAATGTGAGCGGAAACGAAGGAGCGTGCAAACAAGTCGTAATGATTAGCTGACGATTGATTGGCATGCGAAAAAATGCAATTGGACTGCTAACAAGAATCAGAGAGACGTGAAAAATATATATCATAATAATTGGTTCTTTGCGAGTCGAATTCATTCATTTATTTTTTTCATATTCTATTCTATTCCATTTATGCTTCTTTACAATCTTTTTTGCGGAGAAACGAATCTACAATAATCAAATTTCCAACAGTTGGTAGAATTTAATTATTACGCGGCATTCCTTTTAAAATTTCATCCTTGCAGTAACTAACTTTTATGAATTCTCACGAATGGGAATATTACGATAATTTTTATGAATTTTTGCGCATAGAAGTACAGTATTTTTCGTAGAATTTTCATACACAGAACAATAATTTCTGTGAATTTTCGTGCATAGAATTAATGTAACAGTTAATATAGATTTTTTTTCCATGAAATTATGGTATAATAATTTTTGTAAACTTTGTGAATCAGTCAGTCCTCGTGTATCATATCTTAGAGGATTTTATGAAAAGTGAGCTTATTTTGATGAAATTTGTAGTGAATATCATTTTCTTTCGCACAATTGTGCCATAGTAAGTGTAAAATAAATACAGAAGCATGTTCTTCTCGAGTATCTAAGCCGACGCGATTAAATTTCTTTTTTTGTGGCTTTGTTAAGAGATACCGATAATAGAAATTATGAAATAAAAATATGAAAAATAGAGCTCCTTCACTTCTGAAATTACGCTGTTAACCACAGTTTGTACGCATAAACGCAAACACTGAAGAAACATTTACACGTACATGTTAGAACAGAGAGACAAAATGTTATTATCAGTATACGACATGCACTGTAAAAGAATATTTTTAATAATTTTTTACAATAAAAAGAAATTAAAAATCTGGCTTCGTTCATAAAAAGAGAATTGCAAAATTCGTCATACGGAACCTTGGAATGTTAAGAGGATGAAAATGAATTTCGAATAAACGTATCATTATCATAAGTAATTTTTCTCTCCTTAAAATGTTCATGATCATCTTAATCCTGCAAATATCAGGTTTCGTTCGGCAGTGTATAGTAAATTCAAATTATAACATAAACGAAATTTATTACTTGAAGAGCATACGTGATAGAGAAAGAAAGATAGAGAGAAAGGAGAGAAGGAGAAGAGAAATGCAGAGAGTTATGCTATAATATTATATGAAAATTCCTAAGATATTTAGCAAGGCAATTAAGATAAAAACCGATATCGTTTCACGGAAATTCGAGTTCCGTGGAAACGGTTGCGAACAATGAAATACATGTATATACATGAATTTATTTTAGAGGTTTGAATTTACAAGCATAGTTGGCTGTGTCGCGTTACGTTCCAGTTCGAAGTTCAACCAGAAAATTATGCAAATATCCGCGTTCATAATTCATCCTGCTAGCTCGAAACATTTATTCTCTTTCTTTGTTATTATCTGGAATTGGTTGGCCATGAAAAAAGAAAAATTAATAATTCTAGTACAGAAATAATTAAGTTCAATTATGTTTCAATTAAAAATTAAATTCCTCGCTTTAAAATAAAACAGATAATGATTCTAGAATGTAATTCGAGAAATACTGAAAAAGTAATAGAGTTCTAAATAATTTCGTGACTTCGTTTTCAATGATGTATTTGTCATCCAACTTTTAAAGAGCTGAGTGATAATACTATTTCGTCGAACTTTCGCTTCTATTTTACATCTCTTTCAGCGTATTAATTAAAGCATAGTGGCAAAAGTAATACATTCAAAAGGGCATAAAACTCGATGGGCATGATATCGGTCCAATAGTGAAATGTTCTTCTAATTATGACCACATGGTCGACAAGACGATAGATCTAAGGGGACTTTGTCAATTAGTCGTGTTAATTAGACCGTCGAGAGAGCCGGTAGACAACCTATGACCGCAATGTTGCCTCACGCTGGCCCAACTTCCACTCGGAGCAGACTGGATAGCTTTGTAATCGCGCTACCGATCGCATTACCTATCGATTCTTAGACCGAACTAACATTTGGATAATTCATGTCGATGATCTCGCTCTGCCGAATATTTTCCTAACCCGTTTATCACGTTCATTTCTTCGAAATTGAGGATCAGACACATCGGGATAATAACTTTTAACATATGTTTATTTTACATATGTTACAATTTTTAATTCCACTGAATTTTGCAGATGTAAGTTTATAAACAGAGCAACAAAAAATCAAATCAATCATTTTCTTATATCTTTCTGCATCTAAGGATGCAGTATCGACGATGCTTTTCAAATGGAACACGCATTAAATATTTGCGACACTCTTCAAATATATATCGGTAATTTTTAAACAATGCATACAATGCCAAACATTTGCGGTACTCTCCAAATGAAACGAACAATGCTTCATAAATTTCAATAACCACGCGATACTTCAAGATCCAATGCCTTTCGAGCTTCCTCGAAACATCAACAACGCGAATGATTTCCCGTTTCACCGGAACGACTTCCTGTTTCACCGGAACAAAGACCTCCGAAAGCAAAAGACGCACGAAAGAATTCATTCGTGCGTGAACTCCTTGCGCGTACCTTTACGTATCCATTCGTCGATAAGTAAAAAAAAAAAGAACGATATTATCCGCGAGATGAACTAACAAATAGGTGCACACAGTTCCGAGAGAGTAGTTGGTAGGCCATTGAGACCTCGTCAGGTCGCGTGTTCCTCTTCCTCGAACGAGATGTCACGCTGTTTCTCCACGATCGGGGGCAGCATCATATGACAGAGCTCTGGACGTTTCAACTGGTCGGGTTAAAGGCTCATGCCAGATAGTTTCCAGCAACGATCCCGGCAAATGGACCAGTTTCCATAAACATGAATAGGACGGTACGACCTGTCCCCGTTCGAGCACACCGCTCGCTTTCCGCTTCGACATCGGAGCGGATGTACGGCCTGGCGGCGTTCAATTCCACCGACAGACTCGCCATTCTCAACCTGTTCGTCATCTTCGTCGAGGCTCGTCTGGGGACGCATTCGGATCATCCGTGCTCGCTTACTACGTACCCGTATAACGACACTTGCGCGAATTTCCGAAAGATCACGAAGACTCTCAGAACTTCGAAGAATCGGGACTGCTCGAACCGTGATCAGCTGCATTGCATTCGTCTCTTTGTTCATCCTGCGATTCACTTGTCGAATCTGTTCGTTTCGAACGCGCGTGATTGATTATCGGGGCGAGGATCGGAAGAAAATTTCGAAGTTGGAATAGGAAAAACGTCCATCGAGATATAATTCTTTCTTCGTACTTCTTACTATAAACGAGCTTCTCTTTGTAGATTTGGTCATCATAAAAATACGACACAAGTGCAATACTCGCTTCCTACTTTAAAATGTTGACATTCTGATCTGACTTCCTCAGAGAGGCCTAGTTGTAACGTTTCCCGTCGTTTTACGAAACTGACGGAAGAAAAGAACGTGTGATATAATTAGTGTATGCGAAAGAATTTTCTTTCTTTGTTCGTAATAAACGACTTTCTCTTTATAAATTTGGTCATCATAAAAACACAACACAAGTGCAATCCTCACTTCCTACTTTGAAATTTTGACATTGATCTGAGTTCCTCGGAGAGGTCTAGTTGTAACATTTCGTATGAAACCCGTCGTTTTACGAGACTGACGAAAGAAAAGAGCGTGTGATATAATTAGTAGATAATATAAAAGAATTTTCTTCCTTCGTTCGTAATAAACGACCTTCTCTTTATAAATTTGGTCGTCATAAAAATACGACACAAGTGCAATCCTCACTTCCTACTTTAAAATTTTGACATTGATCTGAGTTCCTCAGAGAGGCCTAGTTGTAACATTTCGTATGAAACCCGTCGTTTTACGAGACTGACGAAAGAAAAGAGCGTGTGATATAATTAGTAGATAATATAAAAGAATTTTCTTCCTTCGTTCGTAATAAACGACCTTCTCTTTATAAATTTGGTCGTCATAAAAATACGACACAAGTGCAATCCTCATTTCCAACTTTAAAATGTTGACATCGATCTGACTTCTTCAAAGAAGCCTAGTCGTGTGACATAATTAGTGTCTGATGCAAAAGAATTTTCTTTCTTCATCGGTTACAAACGAGCTTCTCTTTGTAAATTTAATCATCGTAAAAATACAACTCTGCTTTCCAATTTCGACATCGATCTGACTTTTTTTCGGAGAGGCCTAGTTGCCACGTTCCGTATGAAACCGTCGACATCACGAATCAAAATCTACGTCCAGGTTCAAAATTCTACGTTCTAATTCTATGAATAGGATATTAAGGATTTCTTCGTGCCACGTCGACGCTTCGTACGTATTTCTCTATGTGTATGTGTGTGTGTGTGTATGTGTCTGTGTTTTTGCGCCGAAACGCGTCCCCAGAGGGTAGTCCGGCCAGCATCGACGTCGGAATGGCTGGCTCGTTTGTCTCCCCGGCGATGATATCGACGATTTGCCGTTTCATCAGCGCAATTTAAGAGCCACCGTGGCGCTCGACCCTTCCGATGCAAGGTAACAGATCCGACTGATCGGGCTCATGAGACGTTCAGAGCACGTAGACGGCGTAGCACGCGCGCAAGGTCCCCAAACTCCGCGATTTCTCCGCGCCGTGATCATATCGGATCCGGTCCGACAGACACGATACACGCCTCCGCCTCTGTGTGACTTTCATTCTGTTTAGTTCGTTCGATGAAATTCGTGCGAGGCGTCCATGGATTCATGCGGCAGCGAGCATGCAGATACGTGGAATTTTTTTCATCAAGTCCGTTTCGTGATAAATTTCGATGTAGAGAACAAAGAGCGCCGGTCCGTTGCTGTGAATTTTCGTGCACTTTTAATTTCGTAGAAATTTGTTTTATCTCCTATACACGTCGCGCTGGAGTTTATATCTGCTCGCGTGTTATACACGAAATTGTACAAAATTAAAATTTCGTTTTCTTTTAATTGATCGAAATTTGCAGACACGTTGAAGATGTCTGATTAATATTTCTATAACTTATTCAATGCCGTTTGAAATAGAAGGATCGTGTGTAGAATAATTAGAAATCAGACGTGTGCAAAGGGTAATCTAGAAAGTTTTCGAAAGAAACGATTTACACAAAGTAGTTCTCTAGCGAAAGAAACTGTCCTCGTCATCTGTAGAATAGCCGCGTGCAAGACGCCACGAATTTCCACACAATATTCACGGTCTATCTATCAACAAGCGTTTTCGCGGCGCGCAATGGGAAAACAAATGATCTAGTTCGGTTACAACAAAACTCACTAATGGTTATAGTCTGTCACTATCCGCCCGCCCATAATATTTGCCCGAGACACGGCGACCAGTTTCAATGGAATTATTCTTCTGTGCGCCGGGTCAGAGTAATCCCCAAAGGGACTGCGATGCAGCAGATTACGTCGATGGGAAAGAGTTCTATTCAGCACGAGTAAAACAATTCATCAAAATGCTGTGAAACAATGGATTGCGAATCGAAAAAAAAAAAAGAAAGAAAAGGAAGAAAGAGGGGATTGTAAAATAAAGGCGACACGCTGGTGGCAGGTGAAAAAAAAAGGGTTTCATTAATGCCGCGAAAAAAACAATTAGAACGGCAGTTTCTCTCTTCCTTCCCCCACCCCTTTTTTCGTTTTCTATTCTTTCGAACTTTATTTCGTCAGGGAACGAAGGTGTTTAATAATTTAGGTGAGATTTGATATCGAGTCGCGGTACAATTTTAAAATCACGGGACAACGGAGCGAGCTTTTTTTCAATTCTCTTGTTGACTGTTACGCGCGTTTCCGTAAGCGTTTTTCGTAACGAATTTCAGCGAAAAGGGTACCTTTTCTACCGAGACCAACGAAACGAATAATGTACAAATATCACACGTCTTTTGTATAATTGTCCCTTCAACAACGCCTGAAATTTTCACAAAATTTTTCTGTTGCCGCGACGCTTTCTCTGTTTTCGAATGTCAATTACGTCTAATTGGAGCAGCGTTGTTTGATCTTCTTTCTTAATTGGATAAATTGAAATAAATCCTTTATGATATTAACAAAATTATACATCACACATGTAACGTGCAAGTAGAAAGGATTTGTAATGTTCTAGAAAGGTATCATATTTCGTACAAACTTGAGACATTTTCTAACTGTAAAAAAAAAAAAAAGAAAGAAAAATGATGCGAAAGAACGCGAAACCTTAAGAAGTAGCAGTTTGTAAAATGATACGATATTAATTACACGTTAATATTTTTCTTTACCATTTTGCTTTTAATACCATAACTAATGTACACTAATTGAGAATTTATTTCAATTGTACCGGATGTGTCTAATGAACCTCAAAGAGGTTATGTATCTCCCTGATGTACCTGTTGTACCTTATGTGTCTCATGTACCAGATCACATGATGAGTCTAATATGTACTTGACATATCAGATGCGTACAACTTAGGCTCGAAGTACCCGATTCACGTAACATGATTCACTTGATTTATCTGATTTGCACGGATTATCTGATTTCGTTGATTTGCTGGAACACGTGAATGACCGTTGTCACAAACATTACGTCCGTTCGTAATACTCCTTTTAATACTCAGATGTTATGAATATTTTCTGTCACGCGTTTCATTACATTTTTTTTAAATTATCTATTTATTTTTCCTCTTGCTCACGATATCCTCTGCAAGAGAGCTACGTAACTAGCGCGTTATGTGCGTTATAATAGGTTAAAAGTGACAATTACACGCACAAGGAACGCGACAAACGACGATTAAGATTTAACCGTGTAAAAACACGAGTTAGGCGAGCTGTCGAAAATTACGGTGCCTGCGCTGCAATTAATTAGTCATGCACCGGATTGGATACCTTGTAGAGAGCTAATTACTCGCACCTCTTTACCAGTCACCGTGTCACGTTGCGGTTCGACACTGATACGGTGCGATGGCTGCTGGAATCTCATCAACCGAGCTTCCTACTGACGTACTCGTACTTCGAAAGGCCTATCGATCATATGACCACAACGAGTTTCAAGACACTGGCCCTATATCGTGCTGAATAATTTGACATTAATTAAGTTCTCTCGTTCGTGCAACTCTTGACACGTGTGCGTCTATCATCTTAAATAAATCATCATGAAATTTTGACGTAAATGCATTTCTACGATAAAAATGGGTATCTATAAAATCCATTCGAACTGGTTAATTAAAGTAAAATTGGAAGAAAAGCTAGAAATGATGTTAGTGTAATATTTGACTGTAGAAAAATTTCGGGTTTCATAATTTTCTTATTTACATGTAAACATTATTGTTGCTTAATTCACATTTACTTTCAGTATATTCCTATTAGTGTAATTTAAAAATGGAAAAGAACAACATTAAAATCTTGTTAATTTGGCTGTATTAATTTGCAAATGATTAACATACAGAAATTTCAATTTATTTATTACTAAGGAATTAATCAATAAAAAGTTACACTAAGCATTACTTTTTTTATGCATTTTGAAGAGATTGTGTGCAGTTCTTTTTTCTTCAAAAAGCAACGTTCCATGTGCACCAATCTAATAAGGTTATCAAAGATAAGGAAGTAAAAACTAAGTAGAGTAGAACCTTGATTATCAAAGCACCGATTAGCGAAACGGTCCCTCGGAGATTGGAAAACAAGAATAGAAACTGAAAGAAATCGTTTCATTTCCATTCGGGAATTTTTGTTCTTCTGCAACTTGCAAAATAATTCAAGAATTGCCTAGCTTCTATTGTACACTCGAAATAACTTTGATACACCTACATATATATCCAAAAAACTTAACCATACGTTTAAAAGTTATTATCCCTTTATCTGCAAAATTAATCAAGGCACTCACAACTCTCGTAACTCAGGAATAACAAAAACAATAAATAACGAACATTATTATCTACAATTTTGCCCAATCACCAATTAATGATTCCCAATCGTTTTTCAAAAAGGGAATTTCATTTCAATTTTTTTTAGAAGGATTGGAAAATATAAAATTGCTTAAGAAGAAACTAATGTTACTAGTCGGTGAATTATCGTGCAAGAAGATCCAGGTAATAAAAGATGTTTTCGCGTGTACAGTACATTAGACGCGACGATTAGCTGTGGCGTTCACGGAACCTTGAACCTCCCCCCCCCCCCTGACAAGAAATTTCTCCAGCCCCCAGAAGATAATTGATCGCGCGAGACAACGATGAGACGGGGACGAAAAAACCAGCGACGAAACGTTGAAATATTATTCGGACGTGGCGCCGTTATAAGACGGCGACATTAACCCGGAAATTAAGAAAATTACCGGCCTCGGCAAACCGACCTCGTGTAAATTCCTCCCGGCGAAGCTATCTTTTTCCGCTGGAACACACGCGAGATGATAACACGTCCCACGAGGGGCAATACGTCTGAATAAAAATTACGACTGGCACCGCTGTTAATATCTTACGATGCATTGCGCCGGCGCTGTAGAAGATCCGTAATTGCAGCCGCTCGATTTATGGTGCAGGCGATATTCGTGATTCGCCCGCCAAGTAAATAGAATCTCCACCCTCAACCCTATCACCTCTCCCTTCCTCTGCGGAGTGGAGGATTTCACTTTCAGACGAACGTCCCTGTTCGAGAAAGCCTCTGGTCGAGTGATAATCAAACGTTCGTAATTTGCAAGAAAATTATTTACAAATATTTGTACTAATGCGGATAGGTCGCACCCCTTGAACTTCTGTGGAACAGCGATGTCGTAGAAAGCAAATTTCAAGATTTCAAATTGAGATTATCAGGTTCTGTTTGGCCCTGGAATTGAATATCAAGTTCCAAATATTTCGAGAGCTACGATTTTTAGAAGATTAAAGCGAACTCCTCGAATTTTTGGAAACTTTGTAGCTCTTTTTTGATATTTAGAGTTGGAATTTTAACTCTAATATTCCCCTTTTTTTTTTTTTATTGTGTATTCGACTTGTACTTAATATTAGAATTGTACTGAATATTAATATTAGTATTTGTGTAGTATTATTATATTATAATTAGTATATACAATTAGTATTATATGATATTATAATTAGTATAGTATTATATTAATATTAGTATTAGTATAGTATTAGATTTATTAATTATTAATATTAGATTATTAATATTAGAATTAGAAAACAGCTTTGTAACATTAGCTTGTTAATGTTTCTATTTTAATTATTATTGTCTCATTGATTTCAGTGGATTGAATCACTGTCAAATCTGTTAAACAAATATGTGCAAAAATCTTCGTTCGATCAACGAAATCGCAAATCAATCGCGAACAATTTCTATTTCACGCAAACGCGTGCGCCACCTATTAGATTAACATATACGACCGGTGCTTCAAAAACGCGGCGGCTGGCGAGCGGCCAAGTGTTTCTTCTCGGCAATACGACAATAGAAAAACCTGGAATCGCTATGAAAAATTCGCGTTCGTGCACTCCGCTGGGATGTTTGGCGAATTGAAACTGCGAGAAGTTGTAAATAGACGCGTATACAAGTGGATGTACGAAGACGTAATAGCGACTTTACTCTCGAATAATGCCGGCACCATGCTGACATAGTTGGAAGATTGTCTCCCGACGTTTGTACGGGAAATTTAAGCGAGTAATTTTTAATTTCATTCGAGAATGCTCGAATTTTTTTGAGAAAATTTTTAATTACTTGCAGGAACTTTTCAACGTGAAATTCTTATATTCTGTGTAAATTGAAATGGATCTTTCGACGATAGGAAAGTACGGTGATTCGGTCCGAAATAAACTAAAGAAAGCGTTACAGTTAACAAAAAATATTGGTATTAAGAAGAATTCTTCAGCTGATATTCGTAGTTCACTGTAGAATTTTAATTAGACGATCTATTGTTACTTGTGAGTATCATTCCAGCTGCAAACCTTTGGAAATAATTTATTTCTGTTCCCTTTTGAACAATAAAAGTCGGGCAAACGTCACTTCGTGATTTTAAAAATAATTTTCACTCACGATCAAAAGGGAAACTGTCCGATCTAATAGGCAGTTCGTTTCATTTCATACAAAAATTCTGTTAATTAACCTCGTGATTTCTTCCAACTAATTTAATAGATATTGCTATAAAGTTTCGAACCTTCTCGAACTAATCGAGCCAAATAACGTCCCATTCAGTACTTTTTCTTGCGATTTAGCATTTGATTAATATAATCGACGAACACCGAGAGTAAGTTCCTCCACGATAGAGGAGTGGATCGTTGACATCATTACGAGGAGGGAAACTTGTTCAAACTTCGTAAGTTTGAAGCGCGTGGAAACGAAGAAAACCGGACTCGGCAAACAGTTGTAAATCTACCGGGCGGCTAAGCTATCGCTGTATAACCGAAGCGGATAATCAGCCGTTGGCTCTTTCACTACCTTGTTTTATTGCTCGACGTGGAGAGTTCCTCCTCTATTGGGCGCTTTTACACGGAATCAGTATCATTACCGAGTTAAAACGCAACGTCGACAACGGCGCAGCGGTAGTTTTGTCACCAAACAACGCGCGGAAAATTCGAATACCTGTTACGCTTGATTCAATGCGGACTGCAAATATTAGCTGAATACGTTTCCATACGTAATGTTACGTTACGTTCGATGGCACCGGTGTTGCCGCGCACTTGTCTCACGTTTACACGCGGCACGCATCCTATAAAATGTTGTTGGAAGCTACTAAAGTTGAGAAGCGATCAAACAGCGAACGACGCGACAGACTCTCGCACAAAAGTGTCTTAGAACACTTTTCATTTTTGACGATCAGTTGATGTTTACCGGTGGACGATGAAATTTCTAACCTATATGTGTATTTTGTAACGAAGTTTTTATTCCACATTATTCGTTACATTTAATTTCTTTAATATTTTGAAACAAGTGTGGCATTTGTCACGTAATTTACAGAGCTGTCAGTCTTCATATCGGAAAATATACAACGCTAGAATAATTTACTTCAGCTTCGTGTAATTTAATGTAGTTCTGAAGTTCGTACAAACAGATTGATATTAAATGGCATACTGCGGCCAAGATTACCCAAATAATAACAAAACATGATACGACAGAAAATGGTATTACAGTTTAAAAACAAGATTAACAAAAGCTATCGATCAATGTCATATCCCAGCGTTCGTTCCCGAGGAAAAAGGGGGTCAACGTTTAATTTCGTAGGAACATCATCACCCTTCGCCTAATGAAAGATCAATCTCTGACCAAACTCCGCCACTTGTAAAATCACCAAAATCACTTAACCCTGCTACGTTTTCCCTCCTAATATTGACGCACTTAAAATTCCATCCTAAAAATTCCGTTTGCTCGCGGCAGCCCCTCAAACCGACCGAGAACCTTCCCTTCCTCACCTCCTCCCACCCGTAATCGTATCGTTTTTAATAACCGTTCCCGATCCTCGGCCAAGTTGAATCGATCGTGTCGAACCGCGTTTCCACGCTCGGCCATTGATTGCTCAGAACTCGGTTCTTGGGGACTGGAAGAGCGAACGAAAGCGTTCGCATGTCACGGAAACACAGGTTAGCCCGGGGAGGTTTCGATCAGGGCCTCGCGGATCGAAGATAATCCCCGACGGTAGACAAAACTATTCGGGATGGCTGAATTTTTCTTTTTTTTTTTTCTTTTTTTTTCTTTTTTTTTTCACTGGCCTGACTCTGCACGCGGACCGGCCCGCCATAGAAAATCTGTCGATCTTCCCTCCGCTAGCTCCGTATCGGCAGCCCGACCAGAATGAAATATCGATTTTCAATCGGGCATAGTTTAACACTCGGACGATTTCGAATAAAATTGCTAGGCCGTGGTCGACCCTATCCCCGTTCCCTTAGCTATCAATGATTCCGCGATACACGAGCCAAACCGACCGCTGATGGAAATCGAAACGTTTACCAGCCATCTCGACAGAGAAAGAGAGAGGAAGAGAGAGAGAGAGAGAGAGAGAGAAGGGGGGGGAGAGGGTTCGAGTTGGTGAAGGATTGTGCAGGAAATCCACTGTTGTCACATTCGAAGCTGAGACTTTATGGCTTCAGCCAAGAAAAATGGTCCTCCGACTCTCTGTATCCTTTTTTTTCCCCGCTCCCCCCACTCGTTCTCCTCTCCTTTCCTGTTTTCGATCGGTTCCACTGTATCCACTTTAGAAAAGCGTTAATGAGACCGAGCACACGGACCTTGTAGTCCGCCGATCGTCCTGTCGGATAGCCAGTACTTTAATTGGAAAACTTTCCAGCTGTCCTACTCTCTGCCTCCTTTTCTTTTTTTTTTTTCTCTCCCCACCCCCGTCCCCGTTTGCCTGTTTTTCTTTCCTCGTGAAATCAGGGATTTATATTCAACGATATACGATACGTCCGTGCAATCTGTGTGACCTCTCAAGGACCGTGGACCGCTTAACAGACCGAGCCAATCTGGCAAATTGACATTTTTTTAAATTGAATACGGCTCGCCTCTTTCTCTCTCTCTCTCTCTCTCTCTCTCTCTATTTTCGAGAGAATTAACGATAAACGTGTAGGCTCTTTTGCAGCGCGCACCGGACAGGTCTCCGGGATATTACGACCTACGGACCATTCGCGTGTTTGTCGATTCTTTCGTTTGCGATCGCCAACGCTTATCGACAACTACGCTTCGCGTAGATACACAGGCTTCGACGGAGATAGCGACAGATTTGCTAAAACGGTAGTATTTTCGTGTGCGGTTATCGCGGTGTTTTGTCACACTGATTCCCGTTACGTGCGTTTTAAATCGGCGGAGATACACACGGCGAGTGGCGTGTTAATTTAACAGGGAACTGTTGAAAACAACGGGCTTGTTTGCGCGCGTTTAAAATGCTAAATCAATTATCCTATAATGTTGTTCGCGCAACGTAATGAATAACATTGTTGGTAATTATAGTTTGCGAAATCGCTGCTCTCTCGCGCCCGTTTCTGCGATATTTTTCGACGATCGATGTTTACCTTGGAATTTCTCTTATTCGGTTTTTCCATCACGTTCGCAGGTTCGTTACAATGCCGCAAGTTTCGTTCATTTGTGAGAATTAATATTGTCTTTACGCGTGATGAACGAAACTGTTAAGATAAACCGAGTTTTATTACCGTGCGTGTGATTTCAATCATTTCTGCTAGCAATTTATCATTTTCGATTGACGAAAAATACGACGGTTCGACTGAACGACTAAATTTGCCACTTGTTATTTTTCACAATATTTTGTAAACCATCAGTTATCTAATTGCGGAAGTTGAAAGATGCAAAATTGTAGGGAACACACACGTTATTCAAAAGTATCAAAAGTGGAGTACTTGTTGAACCAGATTCTATTTTTTTCAATTACGTTCACAAAGATATAAAGTTATTCGTTTTGATGCTACAACAACGAGCGACGAAAAATTGATATTCATTTTGAATGTTTTCGTTCAGTTTGTTATATAAAAAGTAATATAATTTTCGACGTATGCCAGCTTCCAAAGCGGACGATCAGTCCACGGTGAATGAGCACAGCTTTAAAACTGCTCATAACTTTCGGGGAAATCAGTCTCTAATCAATAACCTACTCGGGCAACATCTCAAGCGAAGCAAACGGGCATCAGAAGAAATTCGTAGCTAGTTTTTAATCAGTTACCATCTCCTCAACGCTGGAGAAGTTTGGCAGATCAGTTTCTAATCAGTAACCGGTCAACCTAACATTTTCTCAAGGCGACTCGATGCTTTTTGTCAGTTGAACGTCACTCAGATCGTTTAAACTTCCAGGTCCAGCCAGTTCTCCTCGCTAGTCGCTAACGATCTGGTAAATCCGGCAATCAGGATTTACCGGGATGAAAATTGAATTAACGAACGATCAACTGCCAGCTACATGATATTTACAATCAAATGGGAACTGACGCGCAACAGTGGCTGTATCACTGACGAAAATTATATCACTGATCTAGTGAATCGTATTATACCGGCAGCATTAGTTGGAAAGTAATTAAGATTGAAACTAATGAAGATACTGGGCGATATGTCTCTCGCTATTTTCACGACAGTTACGACAATTTTTTTTGTCAGATTGATTTTAGATTTATTTAGATTTGTTTTAGTTTTATTTATTTTAGATTTATTTAGGTTTATTTTACGCTGTAGAATTTAATTGATACGAATTTCATCTGGATGAATTTCACGCGAAAAAATAAGTTACCTTGACGAATCATCGTAAAATTTACAATTGAAGATCACGGGAGAAAACTATGATTTTCTGATTTCTGACTCGATAGAATCTTTTATTGTACGATATAATTGAGAATCAAAATTTGTTAGATTTGTAGATGTAAATCTTTGTAATGAAAAGCTATAACTATTGAGACTATATTTTAATAGCATGTAAATTTTGATGGAAAGACAATTGTTAGTCTGAAATTGAATAAAAAGACAATTTTGATAGCATTTTTATTCATCGATCGACAGCTTAGCGAAATGATTTTCAATTAAAGACACGTATTTCATGTCAAATTATTTCATGTAAAAACGACAAATACTATTTAATAAATGAAAGTAATTTATCGAGTAATAGGAAATAGACGTCAAACACTTATAAAATCTGCTTCAATTTTTCCGATTTTAAATGATTCCTCGTCCCCATTCATAATGAAACCATAAAGAAACACCGTTTCAAATTTCTGCCTTTAAATATCCACGAAACGAATTTCCTCCATCTTCAAAGTGAAAATCCACAGTTCGGATATGAACTTTTCCCTTCTCCCAACAAACGTTATTAAGCACCAGCATGAATTTCGATTCGAACAGCACCAGAAAGTAAGAAACCTCCTTACGTTTTACCAATCGTAAAGTACCCATAAGATTTAGAGACCGATCAATGAGAACATTTCCAAACGTTACAATGTGGGCGGAGAAAAGTTTCGAAGAAGTTTGATTTACTCCGGCCAGAAAGCAAGGATCTTTGTTCTTGATTTAATGTCCACAGATTTTTAATTAAGCAGACACGTCTCCCCCCCCCCCCCGCGGAATTTCAATAATCTCTATTGCAGAATGAGAATGAAATATCTCTGTTTGGTAGAAATTAATCCATGTTAAATAACTCACGTAGAACGTAGAATAGAATGTTCACGACGAGATTAATAAATGTGTGCTATTTTGAAATTAAACGACAGTACGGTCGTATAATTTGTTAATTATTGATTAAACGCTTCAGCTTAAAATCAATCGGATAAATATGATAAATCTAGCGACTAAACACTGAAAACAGACAAACATTTGCCGGTGTGTTGTACGCAACAAAAAACGTTCGACGTTATTATTGCTGATCGTTCGAATAAAAATAAATAAAATTGTATCGCTTCTGAATAAGTCTGTGCAATTCACGCGAGATGAACGAAATTTTTTAAATCGTGAAAAAACGTAAACAGAAATGTAACAAAGTTGCAGCGGAGCGCATAACGCGAAGGGTAAATAAGATACGTATTGAGTTAGTTTCAAATCTGGAATAAAAATCTAGGTTACTTGAAGCTTGATGTACCTCTATTAACTTGTTGCGGTATTGGTTCGAGTAAACAATTTTCGTTTGCCAATCAATCTGTCGTGCTCTCAAAACTTTCGAGGCTCAAATAATTTTCGAACTTTCGAAATTTTCGCGGATCATTTTCCATCGACACATTCGACAATCAAACAGCCACGGTAGCTAAAATATTTCCACGACAGTAGCCCACCCTATATATCGATCAGACACTTTTGCACACCGCGTTAAGTAGACGCTGTAAGCTCCACAAGTCTTGCTCCAAGACTCTATTCTTCAACACACCCTGTATAAGCAGCACGATTTTTAATCGGGTCCTTGAAACCCTCCTCGTCGCGTCGTTACATCTTTTTCACGTTCAACTTCATTAATCAATCATCTTTGTTTCTCGGTGGCAGCCTCCGTTCAATTAATCGTGGAACGGGTCTGGGCCCAGGGATTATCCGCGACAAACCCTACCGGGTAATAACGATTCCGACGGTTTAACGAGTCGCTTCTTGAAAACACGGTAAATCAAGCGGTCGTGGCCCCGGTTTCACCGAAGAGGTGGAGGTGAAGTCCCGGACTAAATTGATAATATAGCAGATTGATATTGGTTTCCGGGGCGGCGCACACTAAATTTCTTTCGTCGGCGACAAAAAAAAAAAAAAAAAAAAAAAAAGAAAAAAAAGAGACATCAACGATTTATGTTCCGGCTGATAACGTGTACGCGTTGGTTTCGTCCGACTTTCGCGTCGTATCCGTGCGTGTACGCGCGCGCGCGTCCACGCGTTTATCGCGGAAACACGGCAAATATCCGGGCATAGGCGTAAAATTTGCATTTCAAAAAGGGCGGGCCAACAGGCGAATGTGTCCGCGCGTCGCTGCACATTCGATAGACGGCCTGATGACAGCCAGCTGGCTGGCCGTGCTTTGTGTCACGTCGCGTACATATATTCACCGCGAAAAGAGCCACGCGAGCGCGCGCGCGCGTGCGCCGGCTGTAATTAAAATTACAATCCTTTGTGGCCATTCCGCGCGGTTTTCGTTAGTATCGTTAGCTTGACGAGCCCCCGCGTTATTTTCAGAATATAATTCACTCGCACGCGCCGCACTTCTACGTACAAACCGCCATCGTTCGCCATCCGGCGGCGCCTGAATCACGTATTAGTTCGCACTTGAGGCGCCGAGACTCGCGTTTCGCGTTAACAAGGCGAAAGGTTACGCGTAGGAACGTCTCACAATTGACCAACGTGCCGACTAATTTCACTGCGTCGTTTCTTTCCTTTCCTCGCGGCTCTCATTGTTTTTCAAAAACACCCACAGCCAAATTCAATGGAGGAAATTGCGGGAATGGAAACGGTACAGTTGTTAACAGTGGGTTGAAAAGCGTCTAGCAGCTTTCGAAACAATGAACGCGTTAATGGTTGGAACTTATGGCAACGCCACCGCGGACTTTAGAATTTAGTCACAATTTATTTCTTACACCTCGTCGAGGGAGAATGGTAGTAAACAGTTTGGCGCGAGAGGTGAGAGTTTATTTCGTGATAGTGACGCGCGAGTTTGAAATATCGGTTAGTTAATCGAGTGAAAGAGGCAATAATGGGGGCTCGTTGGAAAAATTTTACAGCTAACGCGACTAACTTTCTAACAAATCTATTCTTCCTTGGTAATGGCTGCTGCGAGGGAAACTGTCTCGTTACGGCTGGTGACTCATTCTACTTGATCCCGTTCTATTATAGTAGTAATTTTATTCAAGTAGTAATTTAGCGATTGCAACGTTCGTTGATTCGTCACTTTCCAAAACATTACCAATAGATTTATCACTGGTGTATTATTCTAAGAAACGTTGCGTTACGTCTGTGCAAAGATAACGTGTACGAAATAATATCTCGTCTTAATCTGCCAATTAACTCTCCAGCCGCTGGCAGCTTTCACATCCTCCTACACAAAATCACGAGCGAAATTTATACACGCGGTTCGCTTGTGTGTTTATCATAATAATATATTTTGATTGATTATCAAATTATAATATCACTGTTATATTAGTATCACTAGGATGCACATTGCGTGAATGCATTACCTACATTGTGTGAAATATGTAGCTCTATATACCAACGCTTTTCTAATAACATAAATAACAATTTCCTTGATGGAATACTTTAATACATTATGTAATATAACGCAGCCAAGTTGCGATACACTCGGTGAACATTATTCAATGAAATTTAATTAATTTATTGAAAATCGCGCTATATTCGCACCATTAATATCAGAAAATACTGACAATCCACAAAGATAAGAAATACATATTAAAAGTGATACGTCCAGATTGGCCAGGCGAGACATTCGCGGATTGAACGATCCTCTTGTCGGCCTGACCGCGAAGGATAGAACGTTCGTTATCCTTGCGGCGCGTAAACAAGGGAACGTGACGCGTTCGAGCATTTATCGATACTTAAGCGTAATAACGACGCGCGTATGCGTGCGCGTAAATGAGAAACGCGAGGTTGTATCGGTTGCGCGCGCAACACCGGCGACCAGGGTATCGATTTGATATTTGTCGTGTTTCTCGCTTAAGGGTTGGGCAATTTTTTCCTCTTTCAAATTGCCGCCACCGTGCGGCGGCCTTGCAGTCGCGAACTCGATCGGAACGCTCTTGATTAACGGCCACAGGTGTGCTGCGTTTCGCCGCATCAACGAAAAGAAAGTTACGCAGATCCCTCGCTGGCCCTTCGAATCCGACGATTCAACGAAACGATCGAGCGCGCTCGAAGAAAAAGAAATCGTCGACACGTGGTGAGCTACGAGCGAAATTGTACAATACGTGGAATCGAACGTGGAATTTCTGGGAAGATTTGGCGATTCCTTGCTTGGAAGGAAAATTACTGTAATATAACCTAGGTATTTTTTTCTTTAGGCGGGGAATCTTTGAAAGAGCACGTGATTCTTTAATAAAATTCTTTGATAAAAGGTGGAAATGCATAGAAATGAAAGGAGGACACGCAGGAAATCTCCTGTAATCGGAAAAAGAAGAAATTATAATGTGAACCACATACAGTATGATAGCTCTCGAAGCGAAGAAATTTTTCAACCGAAGCAGAAAATCTTTGAAATTATTATTACTATTATTTCGACGACTACTCTCTATTCTAGAAGTCACGAACTCTTTTTTTCTATTCATACCCTGTATACTGGAAACAATACGGAGCTTGTTTGTTCGAAAGAAAAATTATGATAGCGTGGATATTCTTCTTTGAATGGATTTCAAATCTGAAAGAACAATTATTACGGTATAGGTATTCTTTCTTTATATCTTTTGTTTGGAATTTGAAAAGAATTGTACGAGAGAAATCCTTTAATCAATATATTTACTGGTTCGAATCAGGCAAAGTTAAAAGAAGAAGTTGAATCATTTAAATAAAGAAATTTCATCTTCTTTTTCTTTTTTTTTTTAAAGACGATTTGAAATTCCCTCATTTTGCATAATAATAGACTATAGAGAGAATTGATTAGTGAGGCTTGAATTTCACCGAAAGTATCGCGGCGAGTAATTGAACTATCCGAACTATGGAAACATTCTGAACTATCCACGCTATCCGGATTCCAGCATAGTTCCTTCCCATCTTTGTTCTTCTACCTTCTTAAACGCAGACTCCTCGCTATACGTAAAACTTAATAAACAAGGTCATCGTATAACCCGAGGTCAACGAAGCTTGTTTTTTCAAAAGACACTTTTACTTCTAAACGGGAGGGGAAAAGTTTCAAATTCGAAAATAAATTTCGCCAAAAGTTTTGTAAAAATTCAACCAAATTTGAAGAGTTTTACTGAAAAGTATACAAACTGTTCGATGATACGAAAGTGAAATTTATATCAGCCAATTTATTAACGTAAATGATAAACGTCGAGACATTTAATAATTTGGCGCGCTGTTTTCAAAAGCAAAAATTTCAACTAATGACGATGGGAAAATTGGGAAACTAAATTTCAAACTTTAAACAAAGCTCATTGTGGTGAAGCTACAAATGAACTCCTGTTACGCCGAAAATCATTACACATGTAAATTCATAGTTGAAATGACAATTTCGCTCGTAAATCACCAGCTTTTTATCATCCGGATGCATCAACGTGTTTCGCGTAGATGATTTTAAAACTTCCGTGGAAAAGTATTTTTCTGCCGCTATTGTCGCGAAACTTTCCTCGTTTGCCTGCAATAAAGCGCAGCGCGTTCTAAAATACTCGTTCGTTCCTTTCAACTTTCCTTTATGATTATGCACGTGTACTTAAATAAATATAGGTAGGCGGTACCGCGGCCAGAATTCAATTGTTCGCCGCGCTGTTTAAAATGGTAAAATCAATTAAACCGTTTCATTGAGCATTCTTTTGCCGAAACAGTTTCCCGCGCACAGTGAAATTATGCACATTATAATGACTGGCGCGTTGTTCGTCGGATCCGCGCGAATTCAACATTCGTCCAATTTTATGAATCAAATGAACGCTCAAAGTAAATTCAGTTCTCGTAAATAACGTATCAATTTGAACTTTTTTACAAATTAATATCTGTTGACAAATATTTCCAAATTCACTTCATTGTTGTAAAAGTGATCGCTTTCAACATTTACGAGAATGATTGAAACACGATATTATCACTTGATACGATATTAATTTTGCTGATTATTAAGCATTTTAGTACTATAATTTTTAATGTTTTTGGATATATATGTTGGACTTCTTGCGTGTGAAAAAGAATTTCGAATTTTCCATTTGCATCAAAACGTTTCCACGGTTTATGAGAGCGAAGTTATAACGAGGTTTAAAATGGAAACGAGCAACTTGAAAAAACGTTTAGTATTTTTTAGGAAATGGACGATGAAACTTCACGGCAAGATGGATTCGCAAACAAATCCTGTTGGAGGCGACGGAAATCTATCTCACCTGAATGAATAATTGACCTTTTCATTTCAAATTAGCGATTTACAGGATTTACAATAGCGAGAATGAGAAAGAACTGTGCAACAATTCAGCAGACACACCTGCAAATTGTTCGCGTGTTGCACGAAATTCTCGAAAAGTATAAAATTTATATGCTACAGAGGAAATTCTTGCAAATACCAGTATCGAAATTCTATTTATTCTTGCGAATGCCATATGTGCTGAATTTTTCCATTCTCCTCCTATTGAAATCCGTTTATTTCACATTGGAATCAAAGGGCATTCGCTTCTTAAAGAATAAAGAAACATAAACTGCAGGTTAGTAAATTGTCTCGCCCTCCTGTTTTCTCTCCCTAATTTTTTTTTCTTTATTTCAAAGATGAATATATAAGAAATTCACCGTTCATACAACCCCATTGACTTTTCTAGCATTTTCTGAACTAGTCGTCGAACAGTCTTCGAATCTACGTAAATTCATTTTGTTCAGTGTTGAGCGAAATCAAAGGAACAATCCTACCTGCAATGTAAAACGTAGAATTTTCTTTCCGCGTCGATTATTTCGAAACGGTCCGAAGCAAGTGGCAAGAGTGGAAGAATCGAGCGTCGGATTCTTCGCTCGCACATCTTCGAGTCGACACGCCGGCTGAGGCGGGTGGCGTCGAGTTCGATCGCATCGGTATACTCGCGTGGCCGTAAACACAGTGTGCTGTGGCACGTCGAAAAAGAAAAAAAAGAAAATCGATAGAAGGGGCCGGGACACTCGGCGCACGTTGAATAAACGAACGACGGTACGCGCGTCGCATATTTCAAAGCCTTTGACTATTTCGGCAACAATGAAATGCAACTTGTTTTTTCATGTACAACTCGCCGTTGCCCATATTGGCCGCTTGTTTACAAAATGCTTTATGCACGCGGGGCAAATATAGAACGGAGTCTAATCGGTGAATACAAACATACCACGTTACACATATTTCTACTGTGTTTTTTCCACCCCGCTCTCTGTTTTTGCGCTCTGTTCTATCTGCCTTCCGTTTTTCTTTCTCTCGTTTTTGTTTTTGATAAACTTTTAACTTTCGAGGTCCGATCGTATCGATCCCGGATACGAGCCCGGCGAAACAAGCCCCCTCGGATACGTCGTCCGTATTCTCCTTAGAACAAGCGAGCGACGCGGCGCTCGCGGAAGGCGGTGCTCTCGCCTTTCGTTGCACGACAGACGATTTACTTCGATTTAAGCGTGAAACAGTGAAAAGACTGGCTGGGAAAACTGGCACGAAACGCGGGGAATATTTGTAACTTAAACTCTCCTGGGGAGAGCACGGAGAATCCGATACTCGCGCGATTCCGTATTACGTTACTTCGGGACACCGCTGCTGGCGAATTTCAGAAGCGAGTGCTACAGAAATTTGTATACCCTAGACGATAGACGCGAGACCGTTGTTTCGTCCGCCGGTACGGTACGAAGGTAACTGGCTGTCAAACAAGCCACCGGTTCTAAATAAACTTATTCCGGATATTAGGGTAACTTGAACGACGTGTAGCTTTCGCTTCTTCGATGGTGCGACCGTGTGGTTGGTAATTTTGGTGGAAACGCGGCAGAAGAGCGAAGAGATAAAAATTTCCTCCATACCAATATATATATATTCGTGACGCGAGGGAAAACAAATTTTCAGCTGAATTAGTGAATAATTTTAAAATGGAATACAGTCGAGAAAGTGGGAGGAAGGGAGAAAATCGATGAAAAATTATTAGTAGTTTGAACTTTCATAACTTTGTGAGAAAAAGATCGTGCAACGATATACTTGGTACAACTTCTACATTCGCTTGGCATCAAATTCGTTTCTTTCATGCAAAGACAGTCTTAAAGATATTCTCTCTTTCGAAAATTTTGTCAAATTCAATCTCTCCTTTACGTGCGCTGAAAAAGTTTTTTCCATAACTAAATCCACCATCCACCTCGAAGATTAAAGTTCTTCCCCTTCGCGATCTCTTAGAAATTTATTACACGATTTTACTCTTCTCGCGAAGTTACAAGAATTTAAAATATCGACAACTGTTCGTCCGATCTTTTTTTCGTACTGCCACTGTTACGCATTAATGTTATTACATTACCAGTTTCGTCAACAGTTTCGTCAACCCTTCATACCGTACGAGCACGATGCACGGAGCAGCCACGCCCTTGCCAGAAGAGGGATCCTTCCCCATTCAAGATCCCGAAGTATTCTCCTCAATGCTCGATATGGAAAGTTAGCGTGGAGCAGCCTGTAAAAGGATCAAAACTTAAATGAAGTTAGCGGTTGGGATAGAGAATCCCTACCGAGCGGAAAGGAAATCTAGGGAAACTGAAAAGGAGGGGATGGTTGCTGAGAGGAGGCCGAAGGGTTGCAAGGATTCTATAGGCGATTCAAACGGTATATACACTCGCCACCTCCGCAATTCCTTCCCTTCGTCGCCCTTTCCTCATCATCACGCTTTCGCGCCGTTCACCGCGCGAACACCACGCTATAAATAATATTTTGCAAAACAAGTTGCCGCGGACGAGAACGAAACGTTGCAACGCGGCGGTCGGTTCTCGCATAATTTCACTTCTCCTCTTCCGCGAGTCCATTAAGACCGTTACATCTTTCCGTGCAATTTGTTTGGCCCCTGCTTTCGACCGATCTCGCGGCGAGCCAAACAGCTGAAACGCGTCGGAACGAGCAACGCCTCGCGCAGCCAACGTATTCCCGCGGCGTTCTGAGAGCGGAAACTTCAAGCCGAGGCTTCAAAGCCGAACGAAAGACAGTCTGATCAATTCTAAATTGAGGAGAAACCACTCCGAAAAGGCTTCGAGCTGGGCACGATAAACCGGATTTCGCGTAATTCTGTTCCACCGGTGTGTCTGCTTCTTGACAGTTTTCAGAATTTGCGGAATGTGCGCCTCTGCGATGGTGGCTGGTGTTAGAAGAGTCCTTCGGCTAGTATTTCACGAAGGAATTTTATGAACACGAGGTAATGCGTTCTCGCGACTCGAGTGATTTTACGTGTGACTTTTATGTCTCATATTTGCTGATATAATTATAATGAACGTGTACATTTGGTGATTTCATGACGCGGTGTATAACGGTATAATATCTGAGCAGACGCCTAGAGTGAAAGTTATAATAACGACTTCAAGAAGAGCAAACGAATTTCAGAGGAAAAAAAATTTCTGAAGACAATCGTAAGTCAATTGATACTTAATAATTCACATAAACTAGGCTTCTTACGAAAGTTTAAAAAATAGTGAAGAATATTATTTTTTCAGAGATTGAATGCAATGCATCTTGAATTTAAATACCAGAAGGAAGTTGCAATCAACGAAAAGAATGTTAGAAAGATATAATCGACAAAATTTCGTATTAAATACCACTTGAATCATTATTTCCATTGCTGTATCATTTTATTTACAAAGTGATGATACAAGAAAAGTTTGTCGTGGGCAAATGGTTAATCATTGATCTTCATTACTTGTAACAGTTACGAAAATATTTTTCAGCGCTTTCCGCGAAGACGTTCTTTGAATTTGTTTGAATTTTCGAGAGAACCCAGATTGTCATTAGTATATATATTGTTACTGTACATGATCTTTCCTTTCAAAACAAAGCTACGATGTTTCGAACATTTGAAAGTGCACTGTGCCACGAATACTTATTGAAAATCACCAAGTGACTTCTACCACAATCACGATATTACTCTTTTCGTGGTTTCAACAAATTTTACAATTTTATTGTACAGTCATACAGCGTGTTGCTTTTTTTTTTCTTTCTTCTGAGACTGATATCCACCCTTTTCGTTAAACGTTTCTACATGAAAATATAAATACGCGGTTCCTTGACGCAAACACGATTGGCAGAAGTGCGTCAATCTAGATATTGAACGGCCAGATATCGAACGTAGGAAATATTTGCAATGAAAACTTCTGGGAAAAGCGGTATTCAGGCTGTTTGCGTTTCCGCAGTGCCCGCCTCTGCTGCATTCGCTTTCGCGAATATCGTCCAACTTTCGAAGCGATCGCACGGGGAAGCCTTGTGTGCGTTTCAACCTCATGAGAAATAACTTATTCATATAGCTGCTTAACAAATGATTTCAGGAAGCGGACAAATTTGTTTATTTGTTTGCTCGTAAGATTCTCAGATACAGGGACGATTCTCTTTCTTCGAGAACATTGAAGCTGCTGTCGAGAATCAAAGTTGAAACAATAATACTGTACGTCGTCGTTCGCAAATATTGCAACGCTCGTCGTTGGACGTTTATATAAAACGCGATAATCGAGCCAGGTCATTCGCAAAACGATTGGACCGTTAACAAAATAATTTCAAGTTCTTTCGAACAAATTTCTGCATTTAAATTCTAACGTTCGACATCTAGCGATTGTGCAAAGAGAAATCAAGGACTTGACATATTTTTGCCGTTACGTTTCAATTCTATAATCTCGCGAAATTTCGAAAAATTTTAATATTTACGATATTATAATTCCTTCTGTGAGCTAAACAATGAGAATCTCGTCTTTGTTTATTATTATTGGTGCACTTATTTTCGCATTTCCAGAATAATTCGCATTTTTAAATTTCAAAAATTTACCATTTACACGTAACGTATATATATAATACTCAGAAATGAAACACTTATTACAATGATTAGCGGACAAATTAAATTTCTATTTAGCTTCCAAGTTTCTCCCATCCGTGAAAATATAAAATTGCGCAAACATTCGCGATCTAGTTATCCTGGTTGAAAAACGAGCATTTAAAACAGGTTAAAATAATTTCTGCCGACAGTTTCGTCCGAGCTTTTGTATTATATCGTTTCGCGTAGAATTCATCTCGGCTTTTCCTCTATTTATTTCGAATGACGAGCAACGATAGAAACTGTCTGTTTCTCCCCGCTGTTTGTTACGGATTACTTTCAGTAATGTCTCTTACAAACATCATCGCCGCCGACCGAGTATTTTTCGGCCCTGCACTTACTGAATTTTCTAATGAAAAGTCAACAAAGCCTTGAATTTCACGAACCATCGTCGGCGGCATTTACATAACCTTCTCCAAGTACTACACTAATGTTTTCAACAACTTTTGCGGCACGTTTTCCAAGTCTGAACCCGCATAAAATAATCAGACGGCCCGGCAACGAAGTTCTACTTTTTTCTATTAGAAATCTCGTTAACATTCGATCCACGTCAGATTCTGCTCTTGGATTTATTGCAAGAGTTTCCAAGTGACGTGACAGAGTCAATTTTGATCCAACAAGCGAAGAATTTTAGGAGAACGATCTATAATTGGCAGATTGCGGATTTTTATGCGTGTGTGTATATGATATGTATGTATAAAATTGACAAATACAAAAAATGGATACAGTTTCTAAAAATAATACTTGAAAGATTCGATATGTAGAATATTCGTCATAATTCGACTCCATTTATGCAAAATTTAGAGCAGAGTACTTGTATTTAATAACGAAATTCTAATTCTTCGTTTCTGTTCGCGAAAACACGAATTTGCATAAAAATCCGCTGTCCAATTTCAGTAGATGTACATACTACGTGAAACAAATTTTTGACATTCATCAGAATTCAAGAACGATTTTACCGATTTTGAAAAGATTGAAGATCGACAGTCTGGCAATTAAATTCATTTAATGCAAATAAAAATTCCTCTCTGTCTGAAATTTTAATTCATCTCGTCAGTGACACAATGACTCTCACTTTGACTAGAAAGTAGAGTTGACATTAGCATTTTGCGTAGTCTCAAGTTTCAAATAAACGCCGGCAATGCTTGTGCATTTATTCGGGCGCGGGCAATTCCACAGAGATTATTAAGCGTGTCCTTATATTAATGCATTTATCAGCATCAAAGAGTGCTGTCGAAGGGATTTCAACGAATTAACTTTTCATGCATAGCTTGTAAATACGTAATCGTTCCCGTGCACCGTTGAATATCGGAATATCGGAAGTTGCGGTTTCCAATCGCCGAAAGGATCACGTGCAAAAATTTTACATTTACCATCGTAACACACGTGAAATCGTACATACGCGAAATGATAAATTCGCCGTTTCATCATTCAAATTTGTTTGATCAAGAACAAGTTCTGCTTGCACTTCGACATAAAATAGACCTTCGATACGAAGTTTCATATGTTACGTTAAATTCGATTAAACTCGAAATGTTGCCGGGGATGTGCAGATTTTATTAAATTTCACGGTAAGATGGAATTTACGGCGGGATATAATTATTCGCAAGAATTCAGGTTATTTTGTGAAAATAACGAGCACAAAGGCTAGCGCTAAAAGAGCACGCTGCAAAGTACATGAACGGTAATGAAGACAAAGGGGGGAAAACACTAACTATTATTATTACCGTGTACGCATGTAATACCGGTATCAGAGCTCGCTCTCCCGTTTCTCAATTTTATTAAATGTCAAGTATTGAAAGTTTCGAAGTTTCCCTAATCCCGTAATAATTATTTAATTCTCCTCCACGTCTCGAGCCACAATCTGTTTATCATTGTCGTGTTTCATCATCATTTTCTTCTGCGTTTGAAATCCGTCCGAGTGAGTAAGAATCATCCTATCAGACGACTCGAAATTTCCCCGCTAGTCACGAGACTCACGAGTCTCGAGTCGATGTTCGAGGTGAAGGCTTGAACGCAACTGAATTATTTACCAGGCAGATCTCTCATGGTGGTTCATTGTTCATATTAACTATGACGGTGCCCATTGTACCAGCGTAGATATTCAAAGAAGGACACCAAGATGGAAGGGAGAAAAGAGAGGAAGAAACAAACAAAGGAGAGACGGAAGGACGAAGAGGGTGGTGGTGAGAGACGGGGCGAATTGAGTGCAAGAAAGGGGGGACAGACAAAGCTATTTCCTCTCGGAATAACGCTTTGCCGGTGAATCTGAGACAGAGGTAGAAAGACTCTAATACACGGGCAGACTGCAATCAGAAAGGCAAAGTTCTTTATTCGTCTTTTGCCTTGATACCTGCATAGATCCGTGACATATCCGCTTCCTACGTTCATTTGCCCTTTGACGTGCAGAGTCTTCGCATCCATTAATATCAGATTAGCTCGCAGCGAGGTCTGAATGCGCGAGACTTCGAAAAATTAAAATGCTATCTCCGTACGCGAGGAGGGAACTTCGACGCGGTGGGAAATCTTCGATTTTACTTTTTTGCTCTTTTGCTCGGGACGAAGCCTTATTGTGCGTCAATTCTTTTCAATTGGAAATTTACAGAGCTATCTGCGTTGAGAAAATGTCGCGTGGAAATTTTTCAGCTCGAAAGCTTGAGAGTACGTTTAGATTTATTAGTATTTGTTACTCTGGAGTTGTAATCATTTTTCGATTAAAAGTGTGATAAAAGTATCTTTCGTTAACTGTATTAAATTGCATTGAATCGTATGTATAATTTACAACGTAACGTACAGCTTCATTTAATTCTATTAAAATTTCTGTATGTTGAAAAATCTTTTTTCAAATCGCGCGTCGAAACATCTTTCGGATTTTAATCAACTCGTAATTAATGCTCGCGGTCACTTCTAATCCGATATTATTTTTCAATCATTGAACGTTGAAAATTCCACAGAATAAAGATCACGTCGTGTAAAAGTTTTCGTAATTTCGCTCTTTCGCAAAATTCACGTTATCAGAGAAAAAGGGCAGCAGAATTTTTTTTTTTTCTTTTTGATCTGGCAAAGATTCACAATATTCTCGAAGTGAATCGCGACGCGAGTAAAAAATTTCGTAATCATAATATTTCCCAGCTTCGATGGTTCGTTAAACTTCAGATGTACATTTTTCGATAAATTCCCAACGCCACTTTGATCAAAATGTAATATCGGTATTAAAAGTTTGGAATGAATTCTTGTCAACAATGGCGAGGTATCTTTTTACTCGTGCAGGATAAAATGCGCAGGTTAAAAGGGTGCACTCAGATATCTCTGTTACTTTCAAAGGTGTGAAAATATTGTTAAAGGAGTAAGTGCCGCGGCAGGGAAAAAATTTGCTCAAAGTAACTTTTTCTTTGAAACTTCATACTCAGTTTAGGTCCTTTTTTTTTTTTAATGGAACCTGTATTCTCCGTTAACAAATTTTACGGAAATATATACGGATAAAATCTTTATGTAATTGCCAGCTCTCTTTCTTTTTCCAGGTGTTACGTTGAAATATTGATCCACCTGTATGTTTAAAATGGAGAAAACCAATTTATTTTGCTTTGCTTTTGACGCGCGATGATTAAATTAAATTAAATGATTTCACATTTTGTATTACACAACAACGTTCTATCGAAGGAAAATCTATATTCTTTATTAATACGTATGAAATATAAAATTTAATATTCCTTTTCGATAATCGACATTAAAAGCATCGGTGATTCCTGTACTCTGCAGTAAAATTAATTGTTCGCGTGTGAAAATATTACTCCTAGTTATATTTAAAAACTCCTGGTAATCCTGAACAATGGTAAAGGTGTTTGAAATTTAATCGTAGGGAAATTTTAAGAAAAGTATTTAAGCTGAAAGGATTCTATGAAGATTAAAAGAAGCATACAGAAGGAAGATTGAGAAGCTGGAATGACTTTTAATGTCCGTGGTTGAAAGCGTGCTCTTATAACGTTGGCAAAGTGAACGACATTCGTTCTTTCAATTCTTGCAGTTCATATTTGCAAGAGTAATTGACGAAAATTCTAAAAATCTAGAAACTTTTATCGTGTCTAAAGAATGTTGTGTGAGATTGAATTGTACAATGTACATACGTATGTATGTGCAAAAACTTTAAAAGACAATATCAATGAAAGTATATACAAATTTTCGAAAATACATCGCTCTCTGCAAAAATTCAAGCAAAGCAATTCTTTCTATTCTTGCAATGATCAAAAATATGAGTTTGCGCAGAAATCTACAGTCTGGTAAAGAAATAGTTAATTCCTTTAATGTAATTCGCGTCTTCCTCGTACTAATTAAATAAACGTAACATAAAACTCACAATCCTCTGTGTTTCTCAAAGGAACTTCTCATGTTTATTCGTCTTAAAGCACCATCTGCGTAATGAATTTTCTCTGCGCAACAAGTTTAACACTGCGACGAGCAATTGCGCGCGATATTAACGGAACAAGTTGAAATGAAACGAGATCGAGCGCTTCCCGTGAAAAGCAACTCGCATTGCCTAGGAACATACACGTAAATTAATAGACAGAGAGGTATAATCCATCGCGACGACACTTGATTCAGACAAGCAACATCGCGACATCCCCAATCGAGTTCGTGCAGGGTGTCGCGCGACTGAATTTTAATTTTCACCTCGAAGATCGAAGTTTGATCGTAACCTACTCTCTGAAGAATTGGCTCTCGTGACACAAAGAAAAATTACATAGAAAGATTTTACTTTTAATGGGAATCAGGAAAGTAATTAATTCGCTGGAATATGCTTGAGTTCTCCCAAATCACGTGTTTCTTCTGGCGGATTATTAAAATTTGGCTAAAAAGTTGCCTGGATCGAAATTTATTGTTTCCTACGTGAATGATCGACGAAAATATTTCTACGGTGTAGAATCAGCTAAATGGCTATAAAATAACTTAGAAGCCATCTTCATGGGAAAGAAATTTATTGTTTCCTACGTGAATGATCGACGAAAATATTTCTACGGTGTAGAATCAGCTAAATGTCGAAAGTGTCGAAATTCACTTGTCCAGCTGAATTTAAAACTGATCGTGCCGGCACTTGAGTGAACTTTTTTCACATAAATTAATAGACGGAGGATTGCATTGTTCGTAGATTCCTCGTCGCGACTCAAACAAGCAACACCTTCGTCGCGCAGATTGAAGGCTGCCGCGCGATTGAATTTCAATTTGCGCTTGCTCGAAGGTCGAGGTTCGATCGTATCCGACTCCTTTGGCGAAGTTGGATCTCGCGGCGCACAGAGCGAGTTGGTCGGTCTTGGAAACTTAATAAAAAGGATAACCGCGAGAAGATTTCCGTAAAGCACTTGGTGACTTTGATAGCGGAGATGGTGCGGAGTCGTGGCTAGACGATAGACGATCTCCGTGCCGTTCGTTCCTACGTCTCCGAATCGTTCTTCCAGGTCGTCGCGTCGGTTTACACCGAAACACTTTCTCGGTGTGTCTGGGTGCGCGACTCGACGACGGGCAATCCGATAAAAGTTTCGTGGATTACCGAGGAGAGAGGTCGGGCAGAGGACGAAAGTTGTCCGTAACGCGAGCATATTGACCGCGACGAGGCGCGCGGGAATAATGACGACACGGGCGAGGACCGGGGGAAAATCTATCGCGGCCTTTTCCTAGAGTTATCGCTATCGGTTAGCTCGGAAACCACGGGTCATCACAATCCTGACCACGTTCACCCACCGTGTACGAACGAGGCATCGGCGAATACTGGCTGTTGCAAAATGTGTTGGCCGACGAAAGTAATTGAACGGAAGAGATGGAAAAAAGAAAGAGCTAGGTGTCGTGTGAAATTTCTACTTATTAAATCTCGCGTGTTGTGCGAAATTTTTCTAACATTGTAACTGAAAAATTAACTGAAAAATTAAAAGATAATTATTGTAGACTGCTGCATTTAAATTTGAAATTCTTAATTTAATTGAACGAAAGTACGAAAGTTCGAAAATTTGGAATTTTTAATTTAATTGATTTTTTGATTACTAATCTCTGTCACAGAGTATATGAAATAGAAAATAAAATCAAACAGTAACCTAAATTACTACAGTTATTTATGATGCAGTGACGAATATTTAGTAAGAAGTCAGCCCTACAATATGAAGGATAAGTGTTGAATATTGAGTTAAATTCACCGGGGCTTATTAATGTAATAATTAACTGTTCAAATACACTTCTGATTCTCTGTGAAATATATATTGTAATTTATATGAAATATCAAAGTGTATCGCGAATAATACACATAATATATCCACAAAGCTCTGTATAGGTGTAATTCTATATTCCTTGGATGTGTTTCTGACGAAACGTTCAGAGCAAGGAAAGTATCAATAAAAAAATAATCTTTAACCGAAATTTTTACACAGCAGTCGTTTCCATGTTTCAGTACCATTTTCTGACACACTGTAGAAGAGACAGAGCGAAGGTGGCGTTGAGAAACTCAAGAGGCGATCCAACCTACGAGAGTTCTAGAGGGGAAAGGAGAGACCGGTTATTAGCTATATGCTAGACAGTATAGCAACGTGAACACAATGAAGCTACCGAATCCTGCGGTAATTACCATGCACACGCGGTAATTTAGATCCTCGCCTTTAGGGTGGGATTTATGCAAGAAGGACGAAGGAACAGGAAGAAGAAACGCCTCGATTCAAGTAAGGCCGAGTAAGCCGGGAGAAAAAAAAAGAAAAAAAAAAAAACGATTAAGCCCATTGATTTTAAGTGTAATTCGATGAACAGATCCCTGCCGTCGATGGAAATTCGCCGGACTTTTTCTTAAGTGGTTCGTGGAATTTTAAACGCGAGTCTTTACGCGGGAATTAATTGAGAACTGATCTGTGGTTGAAAGTACCCTTGTGCGATAATTAGTTTTATAGCGTTACGAGGAACTTGGCTGTCATTGCGTATTTAAGACGAAAATTACTTTAAGCGGAGAATGTGAAGTAAATTTAAATAATTGTACGTGTTAATCTCGCGTGCGTAACGTGGAAACTTCGATTCAATTTTTTAAATATTCGCATCGAAATCGTTAATGAAGTTAAAATGCTGTAACCTCGCTTTTTTTTTTTACTTTCAGTCTTGTCGGAGAATGTTTCCGGTTTCTCAAACTGCACAATCTCCAGCCGGAGATAAGAAATAAGATTATACGAAGTTTAACTGTAAATGTTTTATGAAATGTTCAGACGAGAAAGATATTTAATTATTTAACAAAGGAAGGACTACTTATATTCATTTCGAAATATTGATTTTTACTCTCACATTGATAAACGTTCACACAATATAAATAACGGGTGTCCAGTTTACAATTCGACGTATACAAATTTTAATCTAGCGTTTTATCCACTTAGAGTTTCACGATCGCCCGAACGATTGTCGAAATTTCACAGCTACGCGACTGGCGTCCAACTGTTATCAAAATTTCCACACGCTCTCTACCTTTACACAGAAACTTTCATCGAAATCAAGATTCTCCGGGAAGATAAACGGGAAGACACTTTTACCTGGCCTCGTACTTGGAACAACAGCGTTAAGGTGTCTTTTAATAGATACCATCGCGTTACACGTTTTCACGCGGAATTCGTAACAGCTTACGGAAGTGTTTCGTTTCTCCGATGCTTTCCGTTCGCGGCAAAGCACAAGAAATTTACCACACAGTCGTCGCCAAGGTCTGCACGCTGTCATCGCGCAAACGATGGAAGACACACTTTCATGTATAGCGCGTTTTACGCACTCGCTTTCCATGTGGCTGGCCGCGCAATAAAGAAGATCTATATACGCTGGCACGTGTGACGCTTCCCTCTAACGATTTCAGGCGGTTTCCCTGGAATCCTTGTCATCCGGCGTCTGCTACGGCGGAACCGGAACTGCGTTGAATGATGAGCGAACGTTACAGTATGATCGTTACGCCGCAAACGGAAGATCCATAAAGCAGGTGGATATTATCGTTCGTTTCTGGGAATTGGTATCACTTATCTGTAGAGTATAAAGGCTGCTCATTGTTCCGGAAAGCTCTTTCTCATTAAGCACGAAAAGGGAAAATTCTCCGCTTGTATACTTTCGCACGAAGGTCGTTAGATTATAAGTATGCTATTCGTGAAGGTGGCAAATTCAAAGTTGGAAATTAGAGTGCAATGTTTGATTCAATCGGAATTTTTTAAATTTTATTCCGCTTTTCGAGTCATTTTAGACCACACTCGCATATCAGAGATAGTAACTCTCGTGCCTTTTCAGAGGAACAATTTTCAAATTCAGTATTTTCTTAATTAATTTCTCGCTTCCTACGATATAATACTAAACATTTCCGTGGTGTTTGTTTAAAAATTAGCACCACAATTCATGGACAACATTCAACAAAGTTTCCACAGTCGTTTCTATATCAACAGAGTTATATATCCTCTCTGAAGAGGAACACTGCATGTAATGAGTCGATAGGAATGAAAGTTATAAACATTTTTCAAACAATAACGGTGGAACACCGTTAAGGGACGAAGAATAGAAAGAACGGAAAATAAAGAAAAGAGAGGAAGAAAGTCTGTCTTCGTTTTATTTCTGTTCGCGGTAATTTCCGAGAACTTGGACGATGTTACATAAAGAAATCCACGTCGAACAAAGAAGAAAAAAAAAAGAAGAAGAAGAAAAGAGAGAAAGAAAAAATTACGACATCGCAGTCGTAAACGCTCACGCATCGTGAAACGCGTCGTAACGCGGTACGAGATTTACGAGTTTGTGATTCGTCGGTTGATTGGCACAATGGGGACTTTATTATCGTCTCGCATCGTACGAAAAGAACGATCGTTCCAGGTTTCCGATTTAAGGAAACGCTTTTTCTTTCGGCCGCGAGAACGTTTCACCATTGATTCTGACAAACGACAGAATTAACCGTACGCCATCGCGCCGAGAATCGCTATTTATTAATAGTTTCAATCATCTCGCTGAAACATCACGTTAAAAACGGATTGTTCCGCTGTCGGAACGATAAATCGCCTGCTCTACGATTTACAATAGCTGGCTGTGATAATGACTACTTGCAGAAGCTGTTACAACACGCAGTTTCTTGAATAAATGTGGGACGAAATGGTCTACGAACTATAGTACTTACTAAGAATACTTCCGGTGTATTACCCCACGTGTTACATTACGTCGTGAGACTGAATGATGTAGATAGTTTAGAGAAATGATTCGTTGTTAAGAATTCTTTTGTTTCTAATATTTGACGTTAGTGTTTAATAAAGTTTGATAAAGCACTAGTGCGAACACTATATTAAAAATTGAATTTTTTGTGTCTTTAGAGGTGAACATTCTGTAATTAAAATATTGGTGATTTTTAGATAAATGATAAATATCGTAATTAATTGTATTATAATTATCGTAATTAGTGGATTTCTACTTCTTGTTAATTTCTTATTTTAATTAGACTTGGAAGGTTAATAAATTTTACAAACAGATCGTTGCTCGTCTAATAATTCAGAAATAATAAAGTGCGAGGTGTTCACAGGATTAAAGTATAAAGGAAAGATTCAGAAACCATTGAACTAAGATTGGTTTCTAATAAAAATAAAGTAAAACGCGATCCTATTTCTCTTCAATTGAGTCTACATTTCTTTAGCATGGTTCCCTCGCATGTTCGTCGAAGAAATTTTGTACGAACTTTACTTTTACTCAGCTTTATAATTTTTCAACCATCGAATTTACCAACACGACCCAAACTGTTGTACATCCAAAGCACTGTGTTTTATAAATAATTTTGCAAATCTGAATGCAATCTAATATTTATGTTGCACACGTAAATAATAATTTACAATAGTATTTATAATAACACAGTATTATAATAGTAATATTTCAAGAATTAGTATTGCAATAGTATCATAATAGTAATATTTAAAGAACTATATTTAATTAATCTAATAACACATAAACTAGTACAAAAATACGCATTGCAAACAAATACAATATTACAATAGTTGATACAAAACTCGTAATTAAATTTCGTCCGAATGCTGTAATTGTCCCAAAGGCAAGTGAAACGTTGAAATTTCTCTAGTAATTCCAAGGAAGATTATAGTGAAAGAAAAGAAAGAAAGAAATTATTTTATCTACTACTCTTAATTGCCCTGCAGTCTGTATAAAACTCACTGATCCAAGGACCCATACGTGTCAAGGCGAGTGTAGTATCGATACGAGAACACGTTCGAACGAAGTCGAAAAGTTCCGCGGTAAGCAGAGCCATTTTTCAAGTTTCCTCGTGGAAAAGGGGCGTTCGGAGCGGTTGCATTTTGGAGGCGCGATCGCGTGGCGGCGCAGCGGGAGAGAGAGAGAGAGAGAGAGAGAGAGAAAGAGAGAGAGAGAGAGATGACAGAACGATAGGTAACATCCCTAGGCGAAGAAGACGCATCGAGGCGTGAACGTCGAAATCGATGCGAAGTGAATGTTAGCCGGGAGAGGAGAGGAGCGGTGAAGGGGAGAGGAAACAGAGGAAAGTTTAAAGAACGCTCTCGACGAGAAAGGGCTGCTTCGAGGGTGGTACCGTTTCGCTGAAAGAACGGCCACTGTGAGCAAGACGAACGGCCATGGAACGTGGCACCGCTCGAGCTGTAGCTGCAGGAAGAGACAAAGTAAATCTTAAGAAGCAAAGAATTCGTATACATCGACCCGTGGATTCGATAGTTTCTTGCCCGGTGGAACGGGTTTGAAGAAGAAACTCGAACGTAACGAACTGTATAGCGTAACCTATATATCCGGCCTGCTGCGACTAATGTTCCAACATTTGATTTGTAGGTATTAGTACGTCACCGTCCGGATTGCGGAAGAAGTTGAACGTTGAGTCATTACGTCAGCGACGCAGAGGATGGGAAAGGCGAGACTGATTTGCCGGACGTTCCGATACGAAATAAACAATAAAAGTTTTAAACCGTGGTTAACAAATGAAGCCACGCGGTTATAATATCCGCGGCGCAACGTTCTAATATTTCCTTGTGTATTCTCCTGGAATCGATACTAGTTCATTGTTACCTCTCGATCAATCTTTTAACACGTTCTCATAGAAATTTTCATCGCTAGCATGAACGGGCAGCTTTGTATCTTTGTATAGAAAAGAATTCGTTGAAAAAGATTCAATCCTACCACCGGCATATAACATATCATTCCGTTTTCAATTAATTTAAAATCCTACTGCAGTTTCGCAAAATGTGCCTTTGGCAACCGTGTTATTTCAATGATTTCAATGATTTTTTTTTAATTCACATATTTTTTTATTATAATATGGACGTATTTTCATTAATATTTTATAATGTGGGCGTATTTACTAATTATTAAATCTTTGAATTAAATATTTCATTACACGGTACCATGACGTAATATCAAATTTCCACGTTGTTATATTAAAACTTGAAATTTTCGTGGAATCTATCTTAATAACACATTACTGTTTTTACATTATTTCAGCAAATTGGGTGTCGATTAAATTGATATTTTTAGATTTACCAATTACTTAGTTCATTTGCCCGTGTCGCGAGAGTTCACAGATATCGAAAAATTTTAATTTTAATTAATTTCAGTTAATTCACACATATATACCCAATTCCAAATTTCAAGTTCCAACTTTTCCGGAAAATTTCACAGCCCGTTCTGTGAATCGATCCCCACTCTCTATTAACGCAAGCATCGTGAACTTCGAAGGCTACATGGAATAGCCCAACGTGCAGCCTCTCTCCCCGCTATCATTATAACCTCCATCGCGATAAAAATGAATCTCGCCGATTTAAATAACTACGCGAAATATATCTCGGCAACGCCATCGAGATTCTCTGGGATATCATCGGTCATTCTCGGTCGGATGTTGAAAAAGGTTCACGTATAATATCCCCGATAGCTTTCTACGTCATCCGGGATGATTCAGCATAGCTAGCTATCCTCATCCGTTACCTTCGATCGCGATTAGTTTTCAGCTCGCCGCGAATATCGGCGCTGATCCACGTCGCGGGATCCGCGTGCTACGTACATATGTGCGTGCGTGTGTGTGTGTCTATGTGTGTATGCGTGCGTGTGTGCGTGCTGGCTCGTGAGAAGAGGCCGGGGAAACGAGGATGCACCTGCTGGAGCCAATGAATTATGGCCATTGCTGATGCATCGTTTGCAGCTTCAAGTGCAGCCAGCGTGACGAGCGCCGGTCATCAAAACAAGTCCTGTCACTGTCTCGTCGATACTCCATTAAGCGTGATATCGTCCACGTTCTATCAGATAATTTCTTGCTCGCCGTATAGCACGGTACAGCACGGTGAATGGCGGCGCATTTATTCCAGCGGGGAACAAGTCTAAGTTACCCAAAGAAATAATCTGAGATAATCGAAAAAATTTCAGATGCTTGTGAAAGTTCACTCTTGACCCTGAACATGAACCTATTCCCTTGTCGTGTCACTGTCATTAATTTTAAAATGATATTACATTTAGTTGGGAAAATTTTGCAACTCGAAACCTGTTTCGATTGATTTTTCTAAGAGTGAGCGACGTATACAAGAAACGTTCTTAACAAATCCTCGGTATTTTAATTGTAAAGAAAATAGAATTTATTCGTGTCTAAATAACGACGTGATGCGTTTCAAATTAATTTCGTTGCATTTTGTGGAACTTGTAGAAGAGAGCTGGTAGTTTTATTAGTATTACGTTATCGATAGACGTTCTATTTTCTCCCTCGTAAATTTCCTCTCAATTACTTCGAAAATTAAGAGGCAGTAGTAAAATCGAATTACAAAAGTCCGTAGTATTTTTGTCTCGGAAGAATTTGGACGCACTCCAGAGGTACTCTTATAGTAATTAACTAAAGCAAGCATTTCCACGTTCATTCCCAAATTTCCGAATGGTTGGATATACACAGTAGCGTGTTCATGTGTTACGCTGGAATCAACACTGGATCTCACACGAGATTACTTTACAACAAAGTTCAAACGTCATCGTTCCACGTCTCTGTAAAACCACAAACGCGAGATGCTTATTAAAAGTGAAAAAGACAAACGCATTACGACGATCCAGTTCGTACGACCGTAATCAATGAACTGTGCTTAACGCTTTCGATTCGAGGCTTAATGGGATCTGCAGCCTAGTATCGGATATCAATAGCCACTCGAACGCGATTCCAACGGCGAGCAATTCACAAAAAAGTCCAGACACACGTGTCCTCGTGCGCGTAATGCGCGAAACGAAGTGAACGAAGCGAAAAAAAGAACTAACCTTCGCCTGACGGATGCATGGATTCATTTTTATTAACATACCAGGGACTAAACTAAGTGATTTGTCATAGTGTCAAGCAATTCCTTCAAATTCCTTGTGATTAGAAAATCCAAGTGGAAGAAACAGCTACGAAAAACAAATATCACGCAAATCCTTAGAATTCTCTCTCATAGCTAAAAAGAAAAAAAAAAAAAAGAAAATAGAATTCGATAATGTAAATCAATTGAACAAAATTATAAATGAAACATTGCAACGTTGGTCTTTAATGGGTTACCAATAATGAACTCGTGATGACAAAAGTTTCCTTCAAGAAAGGAGACGTATTTGGAAGAGTTGAAAGTTGAAAACTTTGTTTTCCACACTCTCTCTCTCTCTCTCTCTCTCTTCCTGTTTGAACTCGATATTCACTTTTTGAGAATTGGAAAAGATACAACGAAAGGGAAAAAAAATTTGTTACACAGATTGTGATCGCGAAATGTTTCACGTTATGACGCAGAGTAGATGAGAACATTAGCTTCGAAAATATATCGACACTCAGGCGGTGCGTTTTATTACGAAAATATATCGCGATGAATCGCAGGTGTGTAAATAATTAGAACGCGTGTACCCGGTAAACAGAAATGTTCCGAGGGGGCAATTCCAGCGTCGTGTAATGCAACGCAGCTGTCACCCATTGATTTGTTTATGGTTGAAGCGAGCTTTTGCTTTTGTACGAGCAGCCAGTGTATATAGCCGTGCCAATTTCATATGGCTCCAATTTATTCTTATCGTTCAGACACAGGACATTCATTAGCGACGCGGAACGTCGTCGAAAGATAAATGAAAATTAACAAGTTGTTGGCACTCGTCGTACGAACGAAGCCGAGAGTTTCGAAACGTTTCGTCGGTGAATGAATTTTCTACGTGTGACACCCGGTAGAAAATTATACGGATAACGAATGCACGAAAACGATACTACAGTGCTCAATGTTAAATGGCTCTCTCTCTCTCTCTCTCTCTCTCTCTCTCTCTCTCTCTCTCTCTCTCGTGTGTGCGTCTGTTATTTTTCTTTCTCAGAATGTGATAATCTTAAAAAAAAAAATTTGTAAAACGGGCAAAAAGTTTTATCTCTTAAAGTTTTCCCTTTTCTTCTAATTTTACCTACGACCACAATCTGTTAGTTTATGCTGCAGAGAAATTTGAATGTTTGTTCCATTTTGTAGAATTTTTTAATTTCTCTGTTAAAATACTTTCTCGATCTCTGTAATTTGAGTTTCGGTATTGAATTTATTTTTCTGACAAAAAGATTGTACAAAAATCCAAATGAACGACCATTCTGTTCTGACACTGTTCTGATACTCGACGAAATTTTTCAATTATGAATACTTCGTTAATTTTTCATAACTGTGCAAACATCGAGCAGTGTATTACGCGATCGAAATAAAAAAAATAAAAAATTCACAGGCCGATGGCCTCTGTATTTAAAAAAAATGTGTCTGCGATTAACTGCGAAAAACGAACGTAAGCGTCGTTTAAGAGCGAACGATTTATGACGATCACACTGACGGAAACTCTTTTGTTGCGTGGATTTTTAAATATATTTAATGCTTTGAGAGGGAACACCAGAAACGATACACATTTCGAGCAAATATTTCGATTCTGATGCTATTTGATAACGGTAATTGTGGTTTTGAAAGCTCTTCGTGCTGAATTATAAAATCTTCATGTCATAACAAAAGGTTTTGTCACATTCAATTGGAAACAGCCAACAAAGCAGTCGCTCTGTTATCTGAAAAACTCGATTGTATGCATCGCCAATTTCCCAATTAGTCGTCACACCGTTCCTTTATTTGCTTGTGTGTGTATGTGTGTGTAATAAAATAATTTTATTTAACGAACGCATGTTCATACGCCACTCCAAATTTATATTCTGTATTTTACAGAGGAAGAGGAAAACAATAATAATTTTATTTAGATTTATTTAGATATAAATGAACAGATTTTTCATTCGAATTCGAATATACGTCATAAATTTAAATAATTTTTAACAGTTAGGGTTTATTTTTGTCGTAAATTCTTCAAGAACCTTCACATATATTACTTCTCAAGTAGAAAAATACAAGTTAATTTCCATGGGATGATTTTTCACAATTTAATTAATGTTCTAGAATTAATAGAATACCGCTTTAAAAAAGCCATACTTTCCAGCAGCGAGATATCAGCTGAAGGGTTAATTTCTCAAAACGAATACTCCCAGTTAATAAATTCCGAAAGACATTCTTCGCGAAACCATACTTCCCAGCGTCGACGACCGAATCGAAGAATTAATTTCGCCAGATATTCTTCGCGGACCATTATATTCTATGGCCGTACCTTCCATTTACTCCAGAGTTCCGTCGTTAGAAAGCGGTTCGGATACAGATTCAATGAGCCGGTAAAACGCGTCGGTAATCGATATTTTGGATCATTGAGTTCCACGCGAACAATTAGCGAGTTCACTGTGGCTTCGATTATACCCCCTGTGCACGGGATGTAGTTTCTATACTGAACTATAAAAGACTGTGACGTAAACCGAGATAATGGGCCGACCTGGGTCCACTTAAGACACGGCCAACTTACGACGCTTGTGTTCATGGGCAAATAGTACGGTCGACTAGTAACACTTGCGACCGAAGGGTTCAAGTACGGTCGAATTTATGTGTGTGCCATATTACCGGCGACGTGTTACAACCCGGAAGGCCACAATACAAGACGACACGTCTATAAGCTTCCACCAAACTTGTCCGTAAGGCTTTAAATTATACACGACTACCTTCGCGTGTACCAAAGTGTCAAACGCTCGCTGAATATTATTACCGGATCGAGAATTTTCATGGATCTAAATTTAAAGAAATTAAAGTTGCAAACTGCACTTTTATAATTGTGAAAAAACCTGTAAGATCTCCAGAGTAAAATACTCGTCATAATTTTCAAATGTAGACGAATCTGCGTTCAAGTTCGTGAAAATATAAAATCTGCAGTTTTGCGGTAATTTATCGACTCGAATGTGATCCGGTTAATTTTATTAAATTAACTCGTTTTGAACGTTTTGCTTTAGGGGTCGTGATAGATTGAAATATACTATACTACTTAATTTTTGCAAAATATTATATCGAAAGATGGAAAAGAAGAGAGAATTATAAAGGATATTTAAGAATCTCTGAAATCACCTACGACTTTTTTGTTTGCACTTGAGTTTAAGAATAATTTGATAAAGAAATACAAAAGAGAGAGAGAGAGAGAGTTGTTTTTAGTACAGAGTTACAAAATTAGATCCTTTTGGACCAGTCAGTGAACATTATTAAACGCGATCAACGTGAAACAATCAGGTCGAATCATGCCCCAGCCAAAAGAACCGTTCTCCTTTTGGCCCGTATCCATTCTGCGTTGGTACTCGAAAAAGCAAGGAGTTCCATCTCCCATCGATACGACTCGATGGCGGAAACGGATGATTGCTTCCGAAACATCGCACTATTTTCCAAGTTTCTTCACTCGAGGTCGTCGAAGATAAAGAAGTGGAAGAACCGCGATATTACTTTCGAACTGCGCAGCAGGCCAGAATCACCCTTCGTTTCATATCCCGAGCGAATTAATATTCCGCATTAACGAGCATTTCATCTTCCGAAGCGAAAGGTCATAATTTTAAAACGATTAATAATTTCATGATCTGATTCGCGAAATTTGAACGAGCTGATCATTAAATTTCATTTATTCCATGATCAAGTCGCGTGTTTAATTTTAAATTATTATTTCGATTCAGTTTGTTACACCGTAACTTTAATTATCAAATGGCTTTTTACAAATCAATCCTGTCTGTCACGCGATAATATTCGTCGGAAAAAATCTGCACCGCGTTTCGATTCTGGTGTGTCTGACATTTTGAAAAAAATGCTTGCACGTTTTTGAAAATGAAACGTTACTTTTGCCAATTTGCGTCGCATATTCATAACTCGCGTAATTTACATCAGTTAGTTAAATTCATTGATCACGCGTGCACTCATTTCGTCGAAATAATTAGTAACACATTTAAATACCGTGCATTAACAACGAAGTTGCACTTCGTCTGCGAATAGAATAAATTATTATATTGCATTATCGAACATCGAAAGATGCTTCGATATACAACCGCGATCGAAGCTGCGTTTCTTGAACCGAAGAGTCGAGCAACTTGCTCGCGCTACGTTCATTTACAACTTCCGACAAATGAAATATCGTGCATTTTCTACATATTTACGCACTCTCCGCATATTTCCCCCTCATTAAAAGTTGCAAATTTAAAGCCACCGGTAACATCGTGCGCATCAACGACGTCATCAAAACAAGTGTCACGTTCACGAGTGTTTCAGAAATTTTGTTCACCAACTCGGCGCGTAGCAGAGGGAAACTCAAGAGAGTAGAGAAAAATATCAATATTGCAAACATTAGCAGACCTAATTTAAGCGAGTCGCGCCAATTAACTTCTCCTCCCCCCCCCCCTCCTCTCCGGTGATTATTTCGCATTGTTAATACAGTGTTAATACACCGAAGGCCGAAGCCTGAATTCGTCAGAATCGATAGGATCCACGGTGGCCAGGGGCAAGGGGCAAGTTACTTATGAATAATCATCAATTCTAGCCTGGGCGCTCCATCTCATGAACAAGAATAACAGAAACAACGGATTGCATTCAATTCAACTGACTCGAGTAGACAAATTCGCCATAGGGTTTGCAGAATCGTACCGTACGGTACAGTTCCAGTCATGTCGCTTCTCCTCAAGCTCTCTCACAGAGAATGGGAGAACTTCAAACTTCCCCTCTGTCTTGCTTCGCGCACGTCCTATCCAGCTACTTGTCCCCTTTCAGCAACAACAATCCCTTACACGTTCCATGCTCAATGGTATTGTTACCTGTCCTCCCATCCACCGTTTCGTCTTCGTGTTTGAATATTTGTTTCCTCGTGATTATAGTTCGTTTAATCTAATCACTCCTCTCCCCCCCCCCCTTCCCTCTCCCCCGTTGCCATTGTTACCGATTGCTATCGCGACTCATAATCTCCGAATCTTCCCCTCAGGTCGGTGGATGAACGGCCGAGCTTCCGTCATTAATTCTCGTATCACGCTACTTAATCATCTTTTTTTTTTCTCACGAGCATCGTCGTTAATATATCAATATATCTTTACTCGATTACTTGTTATCACGCGCTGCGAACGAGGGGGGGGGGGGATTTTTGGAATTTTTGACGAATCAGAAGAGAAATGTTGGATAGTTTTCAATGGCTGGACTGTGAATTCCTTAGCAAATTTGTGAGAAAGAAATTGAGAAACAGAACGACTGCGAAATTTCTAGAGTTCTGCTCGTACGAAGTGTTTCATTTTTGTGACAAGTATAAAAAAACATTTTTATTGTTATTTGAGATTTTCCTTGAATTCTATTGAGCGAGACTATACCTATCTATATACCTGTTGCGCTACATTTAAGTACAAATTTCATTGCAACCAGTACTGCTTGAATATTTTCTCTCTATAATCATCAATGATATTATCTTTGCAACGATATTGACATTCACAGAGATCAAAAGAATTAAAGATGGTCGTGTCCATATTCATTTAATTTCCTGCCGATTTGTTAGCGAAACAAAATTAAATTACGTTCGTATTTCAATTCGTAAGGTAATAATATGTAATAACATTATAACGCGTCGTGTAATGATGCTTTGTTTTGTTCAATTGGAGTCTACATAACGTGTTAATTTAACGAAATTACAGAACTTCGTTTCTTTAAATTAGCATCGGCGCGAGATACCCAAAGCCTAAATTGAACATTTAATTGAAATGAACATCGAGTTTCATCAGATTAATTAACTCCTCTTTGTGATTCTACACATTATTAATTCGATTTCGGGTAAATAATTAACAGAGTATTTTACGAAGAAAATAATTCCTTAAGAAAACTGAAATTCGTGAAAATACGAGAGTACTTCATTCGCAAAATAGAATATTATTGGCAAAAAATTTTCTATCTCTTTGCTCGAAGCCTAGGCAACAGGTTAACTACACATGTAAACATAAAAAATTCAATTTCCACGAGAAACAATTTTCTCGAGTGGGAACTTTCATTTTACATTTGCCACATTCGCTTCTCTTTTTTTTTTCTTCATTTTCTCAATCCGCTTGCTCCGTACATTCGACTTGTTGAAAATTTACATATCGTAATAAATTCCCAAGTGTTATACGTGTCGTAAGAAATTCGTGCAACACACAGTTTACACTCTGTGCGAGCTCATGAATAAATTTCAGAATCAAAGAAACGCGAAAATTGGTTAACGAACGCGGCAACTTTTGTTTCCAATCGTTCTAATATTTACGTACACAGAGAACTGATAGAATCGACGTCGCGCAAAGTGAAATCCAGTTCGTGTAAAATCAACTGATAGCTTAAGGCCATTGAAGGATAAATTCCACCATAACGCTGTCACTCCATCTCGTGTGTTTACACAGCACGTTTGATCTGCCCATTGTTTGTTTTAAAGACAGAAAGCGCGCAAACCTGCGGGCGCACGCTCTTTGTCTCAAACGTAACTGAATGCAATTGAAACGAGATTGTAAAAGGGAAGATAAGAACACTCCCCGCGTGTTTACAATCGACAACAGGTCTTTGATCGGTCATGTGATGTTACATCGTTTTAAGTAAAAAGGCATTTACATACACATCGTTCCTGTTTCTCTTTATGTTTCAGTATTGATTAATTAAATGCAAACGTATACCCGGCGTATACTATTGTACAATGTTTCTCCTTCGTTCTCGAAACAAATTTTGTACAATTTGCTTTCAACTGATTTTCCCTCTAATGCTGTTTCTCGTTCCGCTCTCCCGGCGATATTTTAGTTGAATAATAATACCACTTGCGATATATATATATATATATATATATATATATATATATATTTTTCGATTCGACGTTCGCGAGAATGAGACATATCGTCTGGATGAAACTTTCCAAATGTTAAGTGAAACTCGAGCAACGGTGCGCGAGTGTTAAACCGCGGGTTTTCTCATCGACGTTCATTGAACGTCGTTCGCAGACACGCTTTTCAAGATAATTTTGCAAACGATGAACGTCAGGTGCAAGCACTCACAGGCGCTTCCCTCGAGAGAGATGTGCAATTACCTCTGTACATCCGTTCCGCCATGTTACGTGTAAAGTGTGCGTAGTATCTTACACGTCGATTTCGCTATTGATTGCTTTAAACGCTTAAACGATTTCCCCTGATAAGTACTTAATCCGAAATAGTGTCGGCTATTAGCAGCGGAATTCTGATTTCACATAACTTTCCGAGAGGCGAGAATTAGCAAAGCACGTTCCACGATTCGGTTCAGAAATAATCGATGAAACAACAGATTACTGAAAAAAAATCTTAACTCACAAACTTCTCTAAATTCCAAATTCTAAATTTCCCACGTTTCCCAAAGAGCCCGTCGACTGCACGCACTCGAGCAATTATCAATTCGTGTGTTTCGACGCCGACATCTCGTCGGAAACTTGACGACTGAGGAAGAGAGCACGTGCTCGAGGTGTTAATCCACCAGTGGGGTACGACGTTGTTTTTATCGTTGTTGCGACTTGTTCTGGAGTCCATAACGGAGAAACGAAAGACTGCGAAGCACAACAGTAGAGAGCTGTCATTCGTACGGAACGATGTTTCGTATCCGTCGCGAACGAGTACTCGCGCGGAGAAGTTTCGCAGGCAAGAAATGCACGTCGACTTCCTGCGCCGCCGCGAATCGGAAGCTCACGAGCAACCGAGCGACTGCGTTCCCGACCACTTCTTTCTCGTAACGTATAGACGCCGAGTTTTCGGACCGGGACTGAATCGCCCGGGTATGTTTTGCGCGGCTCTGCGTTTTCCAACTACTTTAGATTTGGCAGACTCCGGGGCTGCTGCCACCCCCTCCGGAACGCAACTTCCAAGACCGCGAAAACTTAGGGAACAAAAGGTATTGCGAATTTTTCGCTGTTGCAAGCCTTTCGTACGGAAGAACTGTGTTACACTTCCTTTGTACGATCTCTCCTCGCCGTGAATTCTCCGTTCGAACTGTTACGCTTTCTTCGCCAGTCTTCCTCCCTTTTTTTTTTCCTTCTTCACGTTTGGTTCTCCAGCTATCAAAACAAAGTGATTCGAAGTGATTCTGGTCGATGCGCTAGTTCTCAATTCATTTTCGCGCGTTTTACTGTACTTTCAATTGTCGATTAACTTAATTAGAAGGATTGTTAACTCTTTTATCATTATCATGCAATATCTTGTAGGAGAACAAACGAACTTTTATATAATAGAATACTACAGAAATATGAATAATTTTCTCAGCTTTCCCTTTTCCTTATTACGGTAGTTCCTTTTACGTTGTTGAACATCGAATCTGATAAAATATTTTGATACACACGTTCGTCATTCTTTCGTGTGTTGCGTTTTAAAGAAATCTTAGCGATCGTGCGTAGAAATTGAATTATCCCATACAAGGATATATCATACGTGAAAGTATATCTGTATTTAATAAATAAATTTTGATTATTATTATCGTGTCGTGTGAACCGTGGCTTGCGTATTTTCTTCGGGGAAAAATATAAGAGAACCAAGTTTCATTTTGGCTTTTCTCCCCGGACGCATGTATGTATACGTTCAGAGTGGAGTTGTTTCTATTTTGACCGTGACCACACAGAGTCGTTCCGCGCCGAAAAGGTTAATGAGTTCATTCGGGTAAAGGACAGGAGGACAGAGTTTAAACTCTTCTGGTTACAAAAAGTTTTGCTCTCTGACCTTATCTCATCTCGATATAGACCGGTGTCATTTGGCAAAACGAGCCGCGCTACGTTTACGCATATACAGATTCCGTCGGAAAGAGTAGCTTGAAATTTTATTAAAAAACTCCCATATTGTATCGCTCAATCAAAAATTTGTGTATTTAAAATCCATCTATACGACTATCTGTCTCGCGTCAAATATTTCATTGATATTAATTCATTAAATTAATCAACCGTACGTGCCACTGGTGCTATAATAATTAATATCATTAATTGATAGAAGAACAGCTCGTTTGTTAAAAGTTCTCAATGAAATTTCATTTTTCATTAGAGCAAAATGAAAACATTCTGTCAATATTTTACGAGTGAATCTAGATATTACGTGGTAGACGTTCGTGGGAGAATCTGAAACTTGAATTTTTTACTGTTTTAAGTTTCAAAAGAACTCTTTTAAATTCTGAAACAGTTGCCAATGTCGCAGTACTATATTTCGCAAACTCTCATTTGAACCCTTCTTTCGATAAAGATAAAATACTTTCAGATCAAGGTTAGGAATTTTTAGGAAAGTCAGGAATGACAAAAAATGTAATCTTGAATCACCTGGATGTATATTTTCAAACTTAAATCTTTCAAGCTTTGAATTGCAACAGTTTCGGTCGTTGTTTCCATTCGACAGCGTCCCAGCTAAAAGGGTCAGTCTGTGTCGCGTTTAAGCCACAATTATTGCTTTCCTCGTTTGCGCAGCACGCAGCTGAAGCGAACGAGAGCCCGCGAAGGACAAAGACGAACTTTAATTCGCCGTCTCGTTAAGCAACTTATCAAAGTGCATGAAGCACCAGCCAACACGATAAAATAATTGTTCCGGGTTAATGTCTAACGACCTTTCCAGGCAGCATCATCCACAGCAGAAATACCTAGCGACTTCGTTGGTTACTCGCGGCGTCGTGCCCGCTCTCTGTCTCTGTGTAAAAGATCAAAACGAGAAATTGTTCGGATGTTTCTCTCGACAACGACGAGAAAAGGGAATAATTGTGAATCGTTTATGATATAAGGCGACGTCGTCATGGCTCGTTCCACGTCGAGAAATATTTCTCTCTCTCTCTCTCTCTCTCTCTCTCTCTCTCTGTATTGTTACGTGCAATTACTTTGCACGATAATTTTTCAAACAACGGACACAACGTTCAATGGGAACGAAAATTTTAGAATCGGCTGCGACCTTAATGCGAACACCGTTATATGGATAATTAGTAAGCTCAACGTACCGAAACCACCGGCTTTGAGAATCCCACGAGCATAATTACTCTGCACGTCCGACGTATCTTGCAGGATGCCGGACAATGTGGCCATTATACGCAGCATTCACCAAGACCGCCGATATCACGAGATTCTTTCGTTAATTTTCGCCAATGGCACGGCAGAGCTTTGCGTTAAACGTTCTGGAATTTTCGTGGCCACAAGCAAATTTTTGTCCGGTCGATGAACCATTTTCTACTTTCAAGAAACAAATTCTTGATTTTAGAATGACTCATGGTGAAAGTATGTTGCGGTTATTGCTTGATCGTGACAAGTTACAAGTGAAAGAAATTAATGTTAAAATATCCAAGTAGCATAAGTCAATATTATTTTATTTGTTGCACACGTTCAACATATTGAAGCAAGTGTATAAGTTTGTTTTTTACTTCTATTGTAAGTAGCACAAGTTGGTTCAAGTGGCGCAAACTAATTTATTGACTTGTACTACTGTTTGTATCTACTTATACTACTTACATCTCTAATAGATTGCAATTTGTTCATTCCATCTGTAAATAATATAAATAATATAAATCAGTAAGTAAACTGTGTCGTTCATTATCTTTTTCTACTGTATTGGAAAATATTGACTTATACTACTTAAATATATAATAGATTATAATATATCTACTAGAAGTTTAAATAGAATAGCAAAAAAATGGAATAGAATAACTAATAGGAACAAAAGAAGTATAAAGCAGAATAATAACCGTTTTATCGTTTGACTTATACCACTGTATACGTACATACTTGTTCTTCAACATAAAACTTTTTATAAAATGACTTGCAATTAGTTGAATCTGAAAATTTAGTGATTATGTTGCAATTAAGAAGAATTTAATTTCGGTGTCTTCAATTTTCTACTGTACATATTGGAAATTATTGACTTATACTACTTAAATATATAATAGATTATAATATAGCTACTAGAAGTTTAAATAGAATAGCGAAAGAGTGAAATAGAATAACTAATAGCAAAAAAGAAGTATAAAACAGAATAATAACCGTTTTATCGTTGACTTATACCACTGTATACGTACATACTTGTACTACTGCGTTCTTCAACATAAAACTTTTTATAAAATGACTTGCAATTAGTTCAATCTGAAAATTTAGTGATTATGTTGCAATTGAGAAGAATTTAATTTCGGTTTCTTCAATTACTTTGACTAATCGTAAATCCAACAGCGAGTCCAACACCAAGTAGTACAAGTCAATACTTGTGCTAATGATAAAAAAAACGCGTGCAAACACATACTCGGAACTTGAATTAAAACAGGAGAAACCGACATTCATCTAAACCAACGTAATAATCTCGAATTTTCAGTTCAAACGAATACCTCGCGACATGAAGCGACACTTCGCGAGCCAAGCGACTGAACAGAGACAGAACTCTCTCTCTCTCTCTCTCTCTCACCCTTAGTACCGCTCAAAGTAACGTGGATATATATATATTACTCGGATGTATGTCTCGGAGAAAGGAGGAAGTCGTTCCCCTTTGTAATAATGATAACGATGATAATATTAAGGAGAACGAAGTGTCGGCCTCGGTAGACCGAGCCGCTGCTGATGTTCAGTCGTTATTTGCGCAGTCGGCATCTCGCCAGTAACAATGAAAGGCGTCTCGAAGTTGCGTAACTCTCGTCTAACGGGAAACGAGAATCCATCGGCGTATTATGCACGTACTAATACCCGATGTTCGAACGTTCCGGGCCGCATAAATAGCCTCCTCCGCGGATAATACCTCGACTCGACGATTTTCCATCGAGCCATCGGTCAAACTTCCTACACGTAACAAAACGAGGGATTCTTTTTCTCTGCGCAGCATCGAAGCTCCGAAACCACCATCCGAAAATTACTTCTCGCCGAGCAGCACCAGCAGCAGGAGCAGCAGTCGTCGTCGTCGTCGTCGTCGTCGTCGTCGTCGTCTGAACGTTTCCGCGTATCCGCTTTGGCACACGCAGCGTTATTTGCCAAACTTGCAAACTAATCGGCGTCAGCACGGAAAACAATCCCTCTTGATGGCTCGCATTATACCGGGGACGGTCCGATTACGGTCGTTGAAATATCTTCGAAACTTCGTGAACCAAAGTTTCGTTGCCGAGAAGCGCTGTGTGTTCCTTGCGCGAGAAAAATTTTATGGGAATAGCTTATCGATTTTCACGGAGGGAGCAAGAAGTTGTCGATAGACCCGAGATTATTCTGTTGCGCGTTCGGAAACTTTATTTCAAATCTTTCTCAAATGGCGGGTGCTACTTGTGAAATTTACAAACTAAATACACGTTTGTTACGTTTGTCGTTTTCTTTCTTGAAACTTTAATCTGAAATTTCATTTTCAACTCTTCGTCAATTTGATTGAAAGGTTACACGCTTGACGATGAGATGGGGAACTATCGAGGACTCAGTTGAGTCTGGCTCCCGGATCTCAGTTAAGCTTCAATTTAAATTATTTGAACTGCGTTGGAGATTCATTAAGCTTGATCATATTATATGTACGATGCAACATTGCCAGGTAAATCTGATCGGTTAAATCTAGATTGGATAGTCGATCAAGAGAATCGAATTTTCATTTAGATCGTAATTGTCATTATCGTCGTTGCTTAAGAATCAAACTCACTATTGTTTGTTTATCGTTCATTTGTCACATGGATTTTGAAATAAAAAATCATACACAGGACCAACATTTTCAATCGGTAATTAACTGGATGACAGAAGTTGTCGAAATTTTCTTTACACAAACCGATATTATAACTGTCTACATCTACAGTGTCACGTGTCTGTGTGAGTGTCGAACGACTCAAGAAAAATTTGATCGGACAATTCGTCGTTGACATCGGCCGCGACGTCATATGCGCATACTGTTTTTTCGATGGACCATAAAAGCAAAAAAAAAAAGAAGAAAAAAGAAGAAAAAAAACGAAAAAAAGGAAGAAAAAGGAGGAAAGGAAAAACCAGCCTAGCCAACCAAGCGACCCAAATGTTCCGGCTACCGTAAAGAGGTATCGTTCTCTGAAATAGCGGCATTTCACTTTTCGCTACATGCGCGCGGCTACGATAGAGGAAAAACGGAGAGAGGGCTGCAAAAGAGAAGAAAAAAGAAAACAGGGAAAGAGAGGAGGAACACAGACGCAGATAACGCACCGTTTTTAACAGCACGATTGCATTCTAAATTAAAAATTGCACGCGTTTCTGGACAATGAAGCGATACAACGTCGAGGTCTTTGATCAGATTTTCAGCTGAGTGTTTTATTAACAGGAGAAAGCACTAGATACATAAAACGTGTTTAACCTGTTCGAAAAAAAAGCACGCTGCTATCGTTGGGATTTTCAACTTCAACTTTCATCTTCATCTCGAAATAAAAGTTTCGTGTTTCGTTGCGTTCAATCAGTTGCCATCAAATTGGTGGAATTGCGTATATTTTCGCTGCTTGCTTTGCTCGTTCCATTTGCATGTTTGATTTTTCAATGAGGTGGGAGGGCAACGGATGCGTTTGTCGAAGGCCCAATTCCTGATACTCGAAAACGTTCTCCCCGTTATTCATATATGAAAATGTATCCGTTATTTTTCGATTGCCGGTGAATTCTTTGATAAATTAATCGGAACATTATCGCTAAATATTGTTGGTTCGCGTGTATTTTTGTTTGTAACGAAATAACGGTACAGGATGCAACGATTTATTTCAAAAATAGATTATTAAAAATTTTTTTCACTGTGTGTTTACTGAAAATTTAATTTCGATGTACTATTACTAGATTTTCTAACAGATGATTTAAATCCATAACAATTTCGTTTCCCGCGATATTCGTTTCGGTATTTGCAATTTTTCGGGGAAATTCTATTTTCAAATCAACATTTTCGGTAATTCGAATGATCTTTTTTAAAACAAAGAACAGAACGAGTTGTGTTTTCCATTATTTGGAAATTCAATTTTCCCACCCTTTTCGCAATTGAAAACGTATTGCTAGTCATAATATGGAAATATTAAACATCGTTAACGAGAAGATATTCAATATTACATAACAATTACATCTTTAATCGGACTATCACCACTTCGAACTGTTTCGTATTAAAATATTGGGTGGTCAAAAACTGAAGGTCACAACTTGTTCATTTTCAGTCTTTTTCATTTTCTATTTTTGTAGGTTCACACATAATACTGAAAAAATCCATTAATTATATTTCCAAATAAAATAATAAACAATTTAAAAAAACATGTGTTTGTAAAAGTTATTTTTGTTTCATATCGTTCAGTTTTTCAGTGACCACCCCTATATTTCTATCTTCAGTGACATCAAAAAAAAAAAAAGAAAACAATAAAAAATATACACTTGTCACGTTCTTTCCCTGTCATTTTCGCTTTCTATCTTTAATCTGAATTCTACACCTCAAAATTTTAAAATTTTATACCTCACTCGCTGGTATAAGGTTAAAGCTCGACCAAAGTGTCCAAATACTTAAGAGCGAATCGCGTACATCCGCTTTAAGCGTTTCTTAAAGGCGTGCGCATCGCCGGCTGTGTAATTGGATCTTGTCTGACTTTATAAATGTCGCGAATAATTGCCCGGTGCTGCGGGGAGCCCGCGCCTTTTCGAAAATCTCGTTAGACGGCAACCGCAACTTCACCTTTCGTTAGGCGGTGATCCCTCGCCTAACCGACAAAACCAGGAAACGCGAGAGAGTTCCGCTTTAAAGGTTATCGCGGACGCGGGTCCAAACGGCGCGGAGAAAAATTTCATGAGCCGGAATAATTTTGCTTATCGCCGCGAGAACCGTTCGGCAATCGATTCCATTCGGCGAGTTTCAATGGGGCGACAGACGTCGAAATGTGTTTATCGGATCGCGGCCGCGAGGAGGAAAACGCCGATCGCCGAGGAAAAAACCGAGCTCGCTTCTATCTGTTAATTCTCCCGATTTTAATAATTCCGATCTGATAATTAGAAAAGTGAACTGCGAACGGGTGTTCCTTTTTTAATATATTTTTAAAATGTGTAGTGAGTTCAGAAATGATGAAGAGCATTGTAATGCTGAACATTCTAATTAATTTTCTTACGTGTGATATACCATAGTATATTATATCATAATTATTTACTGTTTATATTGAAACGTATTAAAATTTAAAAATTCAAATACATTTACGAGGTGTTTTTTTATATTCACGGGTGTCTTTTTATATATATATTTTGTGTTATATATATATTTATGACGAATTATGTTATATATATATTTATAACGAATTATGTTATATATATATTTTAAATGTGTAATGGACGAACCGAGTTCAAAAATAACGAAGAGCATTGTAATACTGAAAATTCTAATCAATTTCTTTTGCGTGTGATATATGATAGTATATTATTGTAATTATTTTCTATTTACATTGAAACGTATTAAAATTTAAAAATTCAAATATATTTATGAGGTTTTTTTTTTATATTCACGGGTGTTCTTTTTAGAAATGATGATGAAGAGCATTGTAATGCTGAACATTAATTTTTTTGCGTGTGATATACGACAGTATATTATTTACTATTTATATTGAAACATATTAAAATTTGAAAATTCAAATATATTTACGAATGTATGTATTTACAAACATATACAAGTGTATAGTCATTTTTGTGTGTGAAATGTAATATGCATAACCGAAGAAACATCAAAAATGCAAAGAAAAGGAACTGAGAATAATACTTTGACTCGATGAAATTAACTGACACTGTTGGATTTATATATAAAATAAACAACTCGAACAAGAAAGCAACAAAGAAAACCAGATTGCGTTGGATCTCAGTGTCATACTCTTACTCTACGCTCTGAAAATGAAAACAAAAAAAAAAAAAAATTAGAACGTTCCAGCAGATAGTTTTTGCCAGAATACCGAGCTGGCAGTTAGTAATTCAACGCTGTAAAAATTTTCGTAAGAACGGAATCACTGTTGGACGATGGATAAATCAGATAGCACGGGCCGACAGCCGATATTACAACTGGACTCGTTGTGCGCGAACGGGGCTCGATGCTGCTGTTATGGCGGATATTACAAATTAAAACGCGCGCGGTACAAAATCGATAGAGTCGCGGAGCAACTGCCGCCGGCAAACTGCAGTTATCAATGCGTTTTCACAATGTTTTTCAATTACCGTGGCGTTAAACGCAGGAACTCGCTGTTGCGAGGCGCGTACCGAAATCAATGTAACGCGTGTCGGCTTGGGCGTAGCTGGAAATTCGCCCCCGTGTCTAAAACTTGGGACAAAATCGTTCGCGAACGCCGCAAACACGGCCGCTCGTACATTTTTGCAGCTATCCGCGCGCACTTTTTCGGTGGTAATTGCCGCGTTTCTTTCTAATTGAATCTTCGTTAGTATGCAAACGAGCGATCCTCTCAAGTTCCTCCCGAAAGAATTCGTAGCGCGCGATCCCCACGAAGGAATAACGGCGCTGCCATTTTGAGATTTTCGGCCGAGTTTCGAGCGCGTATTGCAATACTTTGCTCCTTTAATTCCTTGTGATCCTCTGTCGAGATCAATAATTTCTTTAAATGGTATTAATCCTCCAATATTGTAATAATTCGTGTTTGTAAATTATTAAACTTCTAGGTGTTTAATTAAACAGAGTGTCAATAAAATTGAAATCAAATTAAAATACCGAAATTAAATAATGCAAACGTCAAATGATACCAATTAAAAATTAAATGTTTAATTACAATACAATTATGTTTTATTCCGCTCGTTCTCATTTATCTTATTTTTTAAAAATCTGCGTGGTACTATATTATTGTATCTATTGATGTTACGTTATGTTAATTTTATCTAGACGGAGAAATATAACAACCATGGTTCTGCATGAAATTCTAATCTTCCGGCTTTGGTGAATGGCAATAGAACGAGTTCTGGAGATTTAAAGAATCATCGAAGCTCAGCGGAGATTAAAAATAATCAAGCAATTTGCAACCCGACTGGCACAGGTTCCGCTAGATTTTCTTTAGTTACCCAATTGCCGCTAATTTTGCTTGCTACGTGGAAATATCCGTTAGGTAGATGCAGTAGCGTTTATAGTGTCTCTCCACGAACTGTATCTTCGTTAAGTGCACGTGTACCTGGCAAATTTTCAAACTTGACTTCCTCCGGAAGCAAAGCCACTGAGAGAAATATTTATTCTGCACTTTCGAACCATTTTTCTTTTGCCGCGTCGCATCCGCTTCCGTTCTCATTCATGCACGTTCGAAAATATTTAACAAATCGAACGTATAATTAAGTTTCACATGTTTCTTTTTTCAAGAGAGTACACCAAATATTTGTTTTAACAATGAAAATCGATCGTGGATACGCAGATATTTCCTTTTATGGAAATTTATACTCTTGAAAACATGATTAAAACAGATAGGAAATTGTTTGACGTTCTAAATTTTGTAAAAATCCCATCCTATTGTATTTCCAGTTTATTTCATTTTGTTTATTCCATTTCCATTCGTTCTCCACAGTTTTCTACCAAATCCTATTTTTGCCTCTCTCTCTTTTATTTCATCCGTTCGATTCTATTCTATTCCATTCATTCCCTGGAATTTTGCGCTGTAAAATTTCCCGAGCACGAGAGCACGGGTCTTCTCATCGGAGAGTAAACTCCAATAAAGCAGCGCATATCATTCCTTTTCCTTTTGTCATAAATTTTGCTCGGCAGAGTCTTGAAATTAACGAAGAGAGGGGAAAGTAACTCGTCGTCAACATTGCGACGAAGAAAAAAAAAAGAAAAAAGATAATAAAGAAGAAGGGAGAAAATGGTTTCGCGAGATGAGGTTAGACGAGTCACCCGGTATGTACGATGATGCACCATCGACTTGAACGAGGACACGCGCTGCGACAGAACTTCCCTGTCTCTTTCCCGTGAACCGAGGCCGAGGTCGAGACTGTGTCCGCTGAAATTCTGTGTTACGCGAGCGACGTCCATTAATGAAAATCGATTACCCATCAGGGCTGCTGCTTACACCGATGCGCGTCAAAAGCTCATGCACGTATGTATATCTCCAGCCTCGCCGGGCGTAGTTACCCGCCCGTTGACGATGGCTATACGTGTCCCAGCTTATATACGCTAATTCCCGGGATTTCATGAGTCACATTAGCTTAACGAAAAATAAGTCGAACGGCGCTCCGAGAGTCATCGGAGAAAAAGGTGCTCTTTCATGCTACTAATTAATCGAACGGCGCATGACGCGTGCAAAAATGCCGGCGCACCTTTATTCGCGCGGGCGTTGATTGAATTCCAGCGAAAATTTCAGGGGAACAAAGGCCGATGAAAATTGCCGGAAGAGCAAATAATTCTGTAAATAAGATTCGACGGAAAAATTAGGACTGTTCGTATGAACGTTTTAACACGGTTTGCAGTTTTTACGGGTGAAATTAAAATTACAGTGAGTAATTAAAGTATGACAGACAGAATCTTTGAACTTGACAAAAGTTTCAAGATTCTTATTTCATATCACGACGATGTGCGTCGAAATAATTAAAATAATTAATTAATTGACACGAGAACTTTGACATAAAAAGTTTGCTAAGTTTCGAAGCGCTTGTGAGAAGAACAAATCACGTTACCTTGATCCCCCTGATGAACGAGTAAATATTCCGGAAAGTTGTCGACACGCGATGAACAACGCGGATCCGTGATACTTTTACGCTCACGTGCGGCCACGGCAGTTAGTCTGATACGGGTGTCAACATACTGTGAATTCATGTTGCCCGATGTTGGACGACGACACTCGAATCTAGGATCGTTGGACGAACGCAGCGGCAGCAGCGGGCAACGTTACGCGCAAATTGAACGCGCGAGTTTCCTGCAAATGTCGTGGTACACTTGGACTACTCGTTACACACGCCGGCGACGCGGCGTCGATTCGACGCGTTCTTTTTAGAACGCCATTGAAAATAATGGGACAGCAGGAGCGAACAGGGAACTGCGAGCCGAAATGACGCAGCGTCAACGCTGTGTGTGCCCGGTGCCAGGCCACTACTACCGGAAACGCAGCGTCGAGAACAACACGGACCGATTCCGTTTCGAAACGTGCGCCTCGATGAATGCCTCGGCGAACGTCACCCATCCTTTCCAACAAAAGGAGAAGCCTGTCTTCGATCGTTGCTGACCGACAAAGTAACAAATTGGTACTTTCAAGTGGCCATCAAGAAGTTTATTTCCGAAATTTTTTTTTGGTCTTCTATTTGGAGGAGCTGTACGATATAATTAAATTTAATAAAGTAAATTTAATAATTAAAGTAAAACTATTTTTAGAAAGTGTGAAGCGGGCAATTCGAATTTAAATAAATTTATTCTTCCGCGAAAGGTTGATCGAAAGATTCGTTAATTGGCTTTGTTCTCGTGGCGTTGCAATTTTTTTTCTTTTTTTTTTTTTTTTTTTTTTTTTTTTTTTTCTTTTTTGACAAGTATAACCGGTAAGAATATTCTAAGTAAATATTGTTCTCTCCTTCGAAAAATTTGCAGTCTGAATAGCATTTCTCAACTTTGATAGTATTTATTCTCCCGCCGTCTGAGATTAAAGTCAATTGCTCGTAAAGCAAGCTTCGCTAGTTTGATTTCGCAATTTCTGCATTACGCGGCTTTACATTCAGAAACCTAATAATTTGGACTTAAACTTCAAACTAATACCGCGGAAGAAGGATTAACAAGCCATCCCCATCCCCTTTCAAATGCTCCCCCAAGACATTAAGTAGTTACAAAATTAAAATCATTTTAGCAACTCTCGTTACTTTTATCACGGCAGTAGACTGAACTTTGAGATTTAACTACGATCTTTGCGGTGAGATGCAATGAAAGGACAATATCGATTAAAAGTACTTAAAAAAAGCGCTAAGAGTAATTAATTATCGTTTCATTATTATAACTCGTTATTTGCAAACATATTCATCAGTAATTTCTTCACAAATTATATTTCCAATTAATTAGAATTCGCGAGCGAGATCTTTGAGAAATAAATGGAATAGAGCCGCAGGCTAACATTGAACACGACTCTTAAATCTTTCGTTATCTGCGACGTTATCCCGGGCCATAATCTCCGTGCTGTCACTGTTATTGAAAGTAAAATCGATTTAATCTAAGAACGTGTGGTAATCAATTCTCTTTCTCGATAAGAGAACGCTTATGACTTTTCTATTATTTACGTAGACGAATGGGAATTGTAATCTAGTAACTGTCGTGAAATCGGATTAAATTTAAGAAACATAATACAATCAATACGAGTTTGTATGGAACTTCAAAATGGAAAAATCTATAAAGGATTCATGGTAGAGCGTTGGGTATAATTTTCAACAGATGAAACAAAGCTCCATCAAACTTCCATAAAGATTCACGGTCCAATAACAGTATTCACCCATAAAAGTTGCAAACATTTTGTACACGCGTAGCTTCGATTTATCGATTTTTCGACGAACAGACGTTTCATCGGGCGAAAGAAACGAAGAGAGCGCGGTTTTTTCGAAAGTAACGATCGGTTGCCGGTAACGTTCGATATTTCATCGGAAGGGAGTATCTGCAGAGCCGGTCGGTCGGTCGGTTGAATTTCTTTGGCAACGAGGAGGAGGAGGATGGTCCCAGAAGGGTTACCGTGTATTCCGGGGAAGGCGTGTCGAACGAAAAGCTTCACGCCAGGGCTATAAAATTCTGAACGGCGCGGCGGCAAAGGACAGAAAAATCAATTAGACTGCCTCCGACAGCCACGTCGCCATGATTCAGAAAACCGATAAATCTGGCCGCACCGATATCAGCACCTTCGCCGAGATCTTGAGTATCTCGCAGGCTCTCCAGCCCCGTTCCTCTCCTCTTATATAATAAAGCCTGCGATGAACACACTAACGACGACAAAACCGAGACACAAAACAGCAAATCAGGTAGCGCGATACAGGACTCCTCCGTGCTTCGATTTTCAATTCAACGAAATTGTTGGAAATCACAATTAAAATCGAGGCACATCCTCGCAATTTTTGAGTAACTTTTTTACCTTGGTAAACTGTATTGCAATTTCATATGGGATTTTATGTTGGATTCTATATTGCAGTATTTCAAAGTTTTAATTTTGTAAATTTTAGTAGATTTGATGTTCTTTTCTTTTCTTTTTTTTTTTTTTTTTTTTTTTTTTTTTTTTTTTTTTTTTGTTAATGAACTAGATTTGATGGACTAGAATTTTAAATATATGATATTTTTAAGTTTCACTTTTGCCAATTTTTATTAATAAATTCTCTTGTGTTGTAAAGGAAATTTCACAACAGTTGAAAAAAAGATTCCACATTCGATACGGATGTAAGGATGAAAATTTGTTCATGGTATCGTTAATACAGCATTTGAAGATTTACAAAATCCTTTCCTATCGATGTTTCATACTTTACAAAAGAAGATAATTTAATTACTCGTTTTGTCTAATTTTTCTACCTTTCGTTTCAATCCCAAATTTGTCAAATTTCCTATGAATCACATTTCTACATTTCGCTCTAATAGTACTCGTGAAATATCTGAAAACTCTGCACACGATCGTCGTTGATACATAATTTTCCAAAGTAGAATAGAACTCAAACAAACGGAATAGATATCCCCGAATCGCACGATGACCGCTGTTTGAAATATCAGTTCATTTCTTTTCGAGGATACACGCGGTCGCCGATTGAATGATTCGATGATAGTTAAAAATGAAACGAGGCCTTTGAAATTGGAATCAAAGCAGATCGAGTTCACGTTTCAATTCACCCGCGATCTCATGTTGATTGCGGGATTATTATCAGACAAGGGGGGGAGGAAAGGGGAAAACAGAAAAAAAAAAGGAAAAGAAAGGAGGGATCGTTTTAACATATATTCTCTGATTTTAATGAGTTCACCCTTTCGAGCGTGCGGTGAAATGTATTTAAAACGAGATCGTCACATAGAGCGTACAGACGTAGATATAGGTATTACCTTCGTAGAGCGTATTGTTAAATATTCACATTAAAGAAAAATTCACGTTTAGAAAGATTTCGATGACTTAAAAGAAACTTAATGCCTCTCGTCTTAGACAAACGTATCCGTTTCATTTATCTATAAGCCGCGCGCTCCCAAACGAGTTCAAATAATTAAAGGCTCCGATGAACTTCGCCGGCCAAGTATCACCAAATTTGTTGAGCTCGCAACTTCATCTTTTAAGACTTTGTTTCGAGGGGTTCGCCAAGAGGACTAACGTAAACAGAGGGTGATTAAGCTGATATAACAGAAGTTCGGGAGTTTGGATTTTACTTTCCGTGTTTTCCTCGCTCGTTACCTCTATTCGGAGAATGCGAGAAATTGAAAGCTTCCGACAAAAAAGAAATTCCCTGTATTCGGGATATATCGACAAAAAAATTTAGTTTAATCGTGAACGAGATATTCGAAAACCTGGACGCGTGAATTCATTTTCCAAAATATTTTTATGGAACAGCGTGTTGTCAAATCTGTTGAATATTCAGCAATCATTCGTCAAACATTTTTAAATATTATTAACAGTCGGGATAAATAAATAAAGTGATTAAGTTAATTATTCGTTGGAATAAATTTCACAGTTTTTAACTGCTAAATGCAGGTTTGGAGATTTTAAAACTACCACGATTCCTTTCAATAACATCGCATGTTTTTCTTTCAATTCGACAAATAAAGTACTTTGTGTACGATAGTATACTAGTTGTAATTAAACTCCTTAGATGAAATTAAGATATGTAAATACAATTTTTGCTTTTTACCAACTGACACTGTCGAACAACGTAACAAATTTAGAAATTAAACATGGCTCGACTGATACTCGAATTCTCTCTCTCTCTCTCTCTCTCTCTCTCTCTCTCTTTCTCTCTTTAAGCAAACAGCTGGCGAAGATTTAGATGAGTAGTTCTCTGATCAATAGACGCGGAGAACCAATTGCTTTCCTAATCCACTTGATTACCGCTTAAGAAGCAGCTAGAATGTATCTTTTCTCCACGTACAACATTTAAATGCTTCGCTGGGTGTACAAAGTTAATCGCGAGTTCGAGCAATACGAAAAATAAACGTTTCAGACGATTTATCGTCGGAGAGTAGATTTTACTTCGATTAAACACCATCAATTTTATCAGATCGGAAAGAGATGTTTGCTAGAATGAAGAGGAAATTTTGTAATTGAGAGTTCAACTTTATGATCAACTTCTACGTAGATACTTTTGCGGATAAAGTTGAAATTGTTCGTCGAAATATTAGCGAAATTAAGTGTTAATAAGTGAATTTGACCAGGCATGTCTCGCAAGATTGAAACTACAGTTATTTCACGATGATCATATCCACGAGAGTCGATTTAAATAGATAAATTGCAAGTATCGATTCATCGATGTAATAAAATTACAGAAATTGAATATTTCAATCTTAAATTTTCATCTCCAGGAATAATTGAATTTTAAATGTGAAATTTTAATAATTTCGCAAAAATGAAATTTCGAACCTTTGTTCTTGCATGTGATTGATGTGCAATAATCATACAGAAAGAAACGCGAGGAGCAGTATATTTCACGATATGTTACATAAATTTCATCGAAAAAGCTTCGAAAGCTGATTTTCTTTCTTCTGAAAATTAACTTTTAAAAATTGCGTCAGCGTGTCAAACGTTATGAATATTCTATAAAATTCATTATTCCAATAAAGTCAACCGAAACAACACCGAGATAATGTTTGTAATAAATTTTCACGTAAACTCGTCGACCTGTCACCGAAAACAACATCATTGCATTTCATAAAGAGAGGCAATAAATGAGAACAAACGAGATCAAAAATTGCTCGTGAACAAGAAAATTTTACGGCAAGACTTATAGAGAGCTGTATAAATATAATTATCAAAGGAATGACGAGTGACACGTCAACGTCTGACGAGTTCGTCGTTTTATTTAACGTTTATTATCAAATTCTAATAAAAAAAAAGAAAAAAAACAAGAAAGGAAGAGAATCGAAATAGAAAAAAAGCAGCTGATTTTAAATATTTGATTGACATTGCAGCCATGAAAATGGACGTCTCGAATATTTTTCCATCCGAATAACGTGCGCGGTTCGGTATTTTCACGGATTTTTAACACGTTGAGAGATTCACACGTGACGCAAAATGTTTACGTTCTGGCTAAATATCGTGGATTATTGAGCGGGGCCCGATAAAATTATCGAATTTAAAATGTGCGCCCCGCACAATGTGGACGCAATTTAAACTATCGGATTGGAACTAAGCCTAGAGCGTATTATCTATTTTACGATCATCAATTTCCATACTTCGCGACATGAATATTCAAACAGCCTGCTATGTGCATTACATCAAACGCGTGTATACATTTTTGATGTATGTACTTCAGCCGCGTTCGAGATAAAGCGAACACAGTATTTCTCTGTATCACCGAACGATTATGATAAACAGCGGCCCTTTTCTCTCATGCACGAATCCGAATACTCCCCGAGGCCTTCCAGGCCATGGCAATAATTTAAAAGAGCAAAATGACGAACAGAAATCACACAACGATGTGATCGGATGTGATTCGAGCGTTAATCTCGAGGAGGAATAATTCTTAAAAGCAAAGTAAATTGCTTGAAATGACGTTCGATCGAAATAATGTTTAAAATGATCATTTATTTATTAAACATAGACTTTCCAATTGAAATTTTGTCAGATTCGTAACAACGAAATTTATATATTTGTAGTTACATTGTAACATATCTGTGCGGGAAAGGACATAATTAATTTCAAATTTTAATTTTGAAACCAGGGGGATCCTTTCACCCTCAAATTTTAATCTGCTACTCTATTTTAGTGATATTTGAACAGTTGTAAGATTAATTAAAATGCATGATTTAATCTCTGAATAAAATTCCATTACCCGTATATTCTATTGTACGTTAATTTTAAAAATCGGTATTAAAATTCAGCGGATCCGGCGCGCCTTTATTTTCTGAAACTCGTACGAATAAACAGAAATTTTATCAAAAGCCTTTCCGAACGAAATATCATCATTTCAATGAATCTACCAATACACGTTTCATTGTACGAAGCTCAACAAAATTCCGATATGTACGTTCGAAAAACTTCCTGTCCACGCGTGCTACAGATGTAGAAATTCTGATTCTGCCGAAATTGTCGATAAAATCAATTTGCAATTTACAATAACGCGATTTTTTTTTTTATTTGAAGTTTCGTAAACTACAGTTCCGGTGATTTTAGCACTGAATCGAAAATAATAGAGCAGTCGAATGTTTCACGAAGGAGAAAGTAAATCTTGCTCGCGTGTAAGGGCTAGAAAAGCCGCCAGCCTTCGAAAGGGATATGAGGGAACAATATTTTCATACGTCCTTAAATTTTCCTCACAGTCGCCGTGGCATGTTACGAGGATCATCCAGTGTGTATCTAACATTATTCCCGAGTCGTGGAGCAATATTCGATACGAGCGGATATCTGTTATCGATACCTATTGGGCATTTATAACGAGAAGCTTGTAATCTCTCGACGTAATCTCTAAATTCGTCCTCGTGACAGTCTTTTCTCGCAAACGGGAAATTCGAAGAAAGAAACTTACGTTTGACCTAACGTATCTGATCTTGAAAGTTCTATTAATATGATCTCAAAATTATCTGCAAGAATATTTGAACGATAAAAATTTGGAGAACAGGCGCATCGATCGATGGAACGGCGACAGTTATTTATTCGCGTCAATGCGTTTTATGTCGAATTTTACAAAAGTAATTTTTGTATGGACGAGGAACGGAACGATTTTGCAAAGCACAGTGAAGCTTCGTTCGGTGATAAATTTAATATTAGGTTTTAGACTTTGCACGATGACAAATTTATCGCGGTGCAGAAATTTGACCTCTGTAGTTAAAAAATATTCAAAATGTTAAAATAGTTCATCTTCGCAGAAATAGAATCGTAATTTTTTCCTCTGTTTCTTTATCTGTCGTTATTTATCATTTACTGTGATAATTCTTTAATTTATTAAATCGAGTTAAATTGTGCAAAAAATGTTAGATTATTAGACAAAGATTTGATTTAATTTGTCTCTTGCTGTCAAACTGATACGGTAGAGAGAAACCGACATAACTAAAAGGGAAATAGTCAAATTTGCAAATTCCTTCGTCGAAAATGAAGGAATTAAATTCTTGTTCTCTGAAATCGCTGGCATCGTTCGGGAATATTAATAAATGTTACTGGACTATTTTGCATTTATCTCGGAACGTCGATTTGGCAGAAAATCAGAGGTAATATCGAAGGACAATTGAAAATCAACGAGAAGAAAGTTGAAAGAAAGAAAACGCGCGGAAAATACGTGACGATTAATTGGGACACATTTCATCCGAAAATTTATGCGAGAATTCTGCGAGAAAATGATAAAATTATTACACCGGGAACGTCTGCGTTACCGCATGGCAAATCGGGATAGAAAACAGTGCAAACAATGAACCGAGTGAAATAAATCATTATCGGTAATAAAATTACCAAGAACGTGTACAGGTATATCGGGACGCGGCAATTTATTGAAAATGGTGATCCGTTCCTGACGACGATTTATCATTCTCTGGTGAAAGACATTATCAAAAATATATCAGCGTCAAAACGTAAATTCCACGTTAATGAACACGAAACATTTTACAATGGAGCGAGAAGCAGCGATGTTATAATTTAAATTCATTTTAATTTAAAAAGAGGCACGTGCATATGTATATCGACCCGGATGCAACGAAATGATTATTGCAGGAGATGTAGGTCGAAATTTTTTATACGCGGATTAAAGGAAATATTTCGAAAGAAAATATGACTGTTCTTAATGAAGCAGTACTTTTGTGTCATAATCTTGCGACGGAATATTATATTTAAGCGTACTACGATTTTTTTCCTTATCGTGTTCTTCACCATTATTTTTGCTGTTAACATATTTCTCAAGAAATTATTTTCATGTTCAACAAATATTACATATTTCACACGTTTTAAACAAATTATTGGAACAGTAGAATAAAAAAACATTGTACAAATTGCAAACATGTTTACACTGTAGAAGATATAATAAAATATATTTGGTAATGTGGAATAAATTTCTCGTGCAATATACAAATTTTCGTTATTATTAATAACAGCCAGTATTATGCGTGTAGAATGTTTGCGAAAAATTCATTAATGACTGAAACATGAAATTACACTTTATGGCTGTATTGGTTGGAATTTTTTACTGTAGAATATACCTATATCATTTTAGTAATAAATTACTTTCACGAGTATTCAAGATAAATTTGAATAATAATGGATTTCGATCCTTTCTTGTCGAATAATCTTTCTTTTTTTTTTTTTTGTGAAATAGTTTATTCAAAACAATATCCCAATATTGTCGAAAGCATAAAATGCAAGTATCAGCATTTGGCATTTAATGCGAAAACTCATTTCAACGAACGAAATTCACAAATTGGTAATTTGTTTAAACAAAACAATGGTTTATCAGTCGAATTTGACTTTCTGTGGTTTAATGAAAATGATTTTTTATTCGAGCCAAAAATTTGTACCATTGTTAATCTTTAAAATCGCACGTTGCTAATTCACAGAGATCCGATCATCGGAAAGATATTTATTTAAATTCACACGTACACTATTAGCCAAAAGTTTGAACACTGCTTGATGTCTGCGAAACGTATAAATCTTCTAGTATCATTAGTGATCTCTTTATCTATTTTAATACATTGTGTATATATTCGTAGAAATGACCGTAGATAATCGAGTATCAAGTATTCAGATGCGAATGTCAAAAAAAAGAAAAAAAAAAATGTGTCGAAACTCCTCTCCTGTATACTCCTCTCCTAATTCTTGTCTTGTAACTCTCTGACGAGGGTTTCGTCTGAATCACGTCGAACGCTAAGCATCTACATCCATCACGATCTAGAGTCAACGATTTAGGGATCGTGTTATTGGATGGGGAATACCAACGATACGCTTGTCACCGCGAGACTCGTGATTCAGGAGATTCCTGGCATCTTTATCGCGACGAGGAACGATGCATTCCGCAGCGAACACCGCCGAGCGGTTCGTGACTGGTTGCATAACAAGCCTTCCAAGTTTCTGCCCCGATAGCTGCAGTCGCAATCGTCGCTCGAACATATCCCGGTCTGAAAGAAAATTGGGCGGGATCGATGGAGCATATTTTAAGCTTCTCTCGGAGTCTCTCCTCGTACATTTAGCTCTCCCTCCCACCTCCAACCGTTTCGCAACAGCCGCCGGTTTACTCCGACTCATCCCGAATCCTCCCGTTTCAGGCTGCAGGCTATTGAACATCGTTCGCTGCTCGAAAGGCTGCTAGCCAATTCGCGAAACGCTCTCGCACGCGTTCACACCAATTGCAAGCTAATAGTTCAATGCTTTCTTGATTTTTCTGCGCTGGAGCAAACCGGAGGGAGGCTGGAGGGACCGTTTTGCTTGGTTAATGCACTAACTGGACGACAAAAGCTGCCTGAGTTTCCAGCGCAGGTAAATGTAATGGAAAACGCTGTGGTCGCCGCGTGAAATCGAACCAATATCGTAATTCATCGAGCGAATCGACGTAGCTGCTTCTCGATCGGCTCTAAACCACTGTCCGGTCTGTTGGAAAAATGGCCCGTAATAACGTAATTTTGCTCGACGCTGCGCGATTCGCGAAGGAAAGTATGTTGGTCTGGTGGAGGAGAAAGGGGATGAAGTAAAATGGATTGAATTCTCGATAATATTTTGTTGATCTTCTTGTCGTGTTGCTACGCTTTTGAACGCGCTAATTTTGTTATTTTTTAAATATACAAATACGAAGGTAAAATAGTGTTGACTGATTTCTTTTGCAGTATTTATCCACATAAATATATTTGACTGTAAAATTGAATTATACTTGACGAGAGCAATGAATTAGTATGGCATCGGAATTTCAGAATAGAATATTGAATAAAACAATATGTCAAGTATAAAAATGATTAAACTAAGTAATTTAAATTATTTTAATTCAGTAAATAAGTAATTTTTACTTTCTTTGCGCATGGAATGTAGAATGAACGTATGCTTCAGATTTTTTAATTTTCTTCTTAATTTTTCGTTTCTGCGTTACGTGCTTTTTTGTTCGCTATAACGGTGAAAGTACTTTACACTTCGGTGCCCACTGTTCAATCATAGCGAAGAAAACAAATATAAGGCAAGGTAAAAGAGTTGTGTGCCAGCAAGCAGCAAAAAACAAAGAATTTCAAAAAAATACGTAAACTCTGTTTCGTTCTGTGATTCAAAGAACAAAGCTTGATTTCATGCAAGCGCGAGAGAAATGAGATGAAAATTTTCTTCGTGCATTACTGAATGAACTTTTCTGCTTTTTTTTCGAAATTTTTTAACGTGATTGGATCCTTGGTTCGGTAACACGTCGTTCGAAAAAAAAAAAAAATTCCTTCCCTCTGTGTAGCGATACAGTTGCCTGAAGTATTTCAAAAAACATGCTTTCAATTTCCAACTGCGAGGGCCGCTTTCAACATGGGCAATTGTCGATAAAACAAAAACGTATCAAATATTTTTCGATCAACTCCCTTCTACGCAACTTTTTTTTCGTAAAAAAAAATCGTACTTGATAGTTGAAGAATGTTGTCTCGAACACTTTATATTTTTGCACGTTTCTAATATACAAAAATATCTAAAATATTTCCAATAAAATATTAGAAACATATGATCGAGATCTGTGTCTCATTATCGAAGTTCATATCGTAAAAACGATGTCACGGCGGTATTGATAAATTACTTCTACTAATTATGCACTTCGTGAACCGTCTAATGTTCTTGTGTCAATAGAACGAAGAGAGTATAAGAGAATGAATTTGACTTCTAGAGTTTGGACAGATCTAAATTACATAATCTCGGCTTCCTGATATTACCGAATCACTTTCGAAGATATATAACCGTTCTAGGATGTTCAGCCCAACGTTACGACGCTCTGCATAAGTAAGTACTAATCCCCATTAATATTTAACTTCTCGTGTTGGAAGAGAGCTACAAGAAAGCGAGACAAGAAAAGAGCAAATGTATATACCACGGACTGTTTTAATCATGTAATACCTGAATGTTGTTGAGGTTGCACGCTAAATTTCGAAAGCGAAATCTCAACATCGTTAAATGCATTTAATTCAAAAGTCAGATTAATTTTATTCGATCGTTTTAACGAACGATTCAGAATCTGGTGGTTGGCAGTAGCACAAATCAAGCGTTTATCCGCCGAATTCAACTTTGAAGAGATTCGCTGTTCGAACCAAATATTGGGCCGACTGTTTTACAGTTCGAAATGTTTCAAGTTCAATCGAGAACTTTCACAAACGAAAGAAATTTCGTGCTCGAAGGAAGGGAATTGTGAGGAGCAATCGATTATGCACGAGCGTAATTAGAACACTGCGAATATTTCATTGAGAATTCAGAATAAAGTACCCTTTTTCTATAATTTCATATAACTATAACTTTTCGTTACTTTTCTTTCGCAAGAACATATGGTAAAATATCTTACGTATTCCATGTTTGACATATACTACACTCGTACTACTAGTTTCATGCTTCTAATCTCCCCTGGAAGGTATTTCACAAGGAATGCTATTGAAAAATAAATCCAAAATAAATTAGAAATTTATATACATTTCCTACAATCAAGTGAAGATTGTAGACTTTTCATTTGAACGAATCATCGACAAAAATATTTGATACTTTTACCATAAATCATCGACAAATATATTTAATATTTTTGCTTTATATTTTTTTATCAAAATATTTAATAACTAAAACATTCATTTATTCAGCTTCTTCTTAAAAATAATCGCGATCTACCTGGCTAATGAAAGAATGTGTATCCTAGTAAAAAAAAAAAAAAGAAATCTCTGCGTATAAAGTCACATGAGAAAGAAAAGTCCTATATATGAAGATCGCGCAAAACACCGCAAAGTTTTCAGTTTTACGGCAATATTTCTAATCAACGTGAATTGTCATTGTGCACCAGTCGTTAAACTCCTTGCGGTGGCGCGATAAAACGCGAAAGGCAGCGGCTGACGGTTGTTCGGTTGGCCGCGAAGACGCGTTTTTGTTTGTGACACGTGTCATTCGGTTCGAACGTGATAAACGGCGGGAACGTGACCGCGCGGCGGAAAAGCGCGGGGAGGCGTTTTCGGTCTGGTCGATGATTTTTAGAACGGCGCAATTTCATCGGTGGAAAAAAAGGAGAAAAAAAAAGGAAAGAGAGAAGACGAAAAAAAAAGGAGGAACGATTTAATTAACCGACGCGGTAAACGTGCGATCGCCGAGCGGAAGATAGATAACCACGTCCACGTGAAACAGAAAGAATCGCGGACGATCTCGCGAAGCGGAAGCGACATGACAAACTCGTTACTGCTAGGTACACTCGTCATGCCGCTTTTGCGGTTCGATTATCCTATCGCTGGTTAAAGTGATACGTAGCGACCGACTGAATCCTATAATCCCGGCGAATTCAAACCCAGGCCTGTCCCGGCGATCGTAGTTACAATCGACAAGCCTGTCTAGAAAAATAAATGGAAAATATGGAACGGCACTCTGTTCTTCTTCCTTTTTTTTTTTTCCTTTTTTTCGTCATGCGACGCCCGCCCGTTGTCCGGAAACGTCGAATTTGGAAGTTTATCGAAAATGTATATCGTACTCTATATGTGTCACACGATCGTTTCGAAATTTCTTTGGTACTTTTTGCGAGACTCGGTCGTTGCGACTGCAATGGGAAATTTTAAGATAAATTTGGTACTGTGTACCGCATGTAGCGAGACTCGATGATGAGTAGACGTCGGATATTTATACATTCATGAAAAATTGGAAATAAGATACACGTAATAGACAAAAATGTATAAAATATGTAAAATAAATTTCTATTCAGATTCCATGACAAAATTGCAGTCTAATGACAGAGTAACTGTTGTACAACAAATACGTATACATTTGTAACAAGTGTCTTGTAATTTCTATATACGAAAAACTTGATCATTACAGTGTAATCAGTTTAACAAAATAAATTCTACTTATTGTCACAACAGTACACGTAACGTTCTGTTAATCTCACATTCTGAAAAGTTTAATTTCAAGAACAAAGTCTCGTCTCAATTTCACTTTATAATTTTTATCTATTTCTTCCCGCGTATTCGGATTCGACTGAAGCTCCTTTCAGCGTTCACTCGAACGCAAACGCAGCTCGCAAAGCATTCTTACGAGACACAAAACTGGAATCATTGGAAATCGATAACTTGGAAATGTTAAATGATAAGCTACAGTTGCATGATTGACGGTTGCCGATCGAACAGCCGCATGAATCATAATATCGGTCGAACGGTTTAATGATGTGGAATTTCATCCTTTCCCTATACATCGCGACATTTTTCCTCCGGGCTCGAGCGTCGTTAGCGACAACGATACCTTCGTGTTTTAAATTTTAATCGATACGATATTCGACGCTCACTGCTATCATCGCGGCGATTAGGGTCGCTTTAGTGGATTGATTCGAAGAAATAGTGCTCTGGCGTAAACAAACGATAAGAGAGATAAATACGTCAATAAATAATTTTCTACATTTATGATTCACTGTGTTTTTTAATATAATTTCCTAGACATTCTTTCTTAGACTTAAACGATTGTCTTCATTTTTATAAATATATTCGTCTCTGGTCATTTTTCTGTCTGGGAAAAACACTATTAAAAGAGATCCTAGTTGGGAAATTTCGTAACAACCGTAAAAGGTGTAACATTATAATAAAAATAATCTGAAATGAGAAGAACTCTACATCGTGCAATAAAGATATAAATATACAAAGTTTCTTTATAAATTAAATTGTAAATTTAAATTCGTAAGCAAACAGTCCACTCCCTCCTCCCCCAAAATAAAATTTAATATTTCAAGCCGTTCATTGTTCTTTCGCTCTTCATCCGCGACTCTTGACTGTACAATCCGAGTGGAACAAGCGGTCGTCGTTGCCGTAATTTCATTTGCATTTGCATCACACAGATTCTCAAGACTCTCGCCGATCCACAAGACACAACATCTTTTTCGACAGCCGGAGAAATTGCCAGATAATACGAAATCGGTATTAACTCCGAGTGGCAATTTATCGAAGGCACAGCCCCGAAAGTTGCAAAGGAGGGGGCGGTGAAGGGCTCGTTACGTCGATCTGGTAGACGTTCCCGAATATCAATTATCCCCGGAAATCGGTACAAGTTGAACCGGGCGTGGGAAGGAAGGAACTTGCCAACTCGGCCTCTCGCCGAAGGTCTTGCCGATTATCGTTTTCATCTACTTGGGCAAGATGCAACAAAAGGGAAACACCGGAAGCCGGGAGAGTTTCTCATCAGAGCGTTCGGAGAAAAGCCGAGCGCGGGTGGGCGACAACGATGGGCGATACGCGGCACCAACGTGTCGAACGGAGACGGCCGGACGACTTTGATAATTAGTCGACGTCCGTGCCAGGAGGAAAATCGAGCATGGCAACCTGGCAGGTGGATGGGTGGGTGTTCGCCGATCGCGAGGTAACCGGGCGCAGTTGCGAAACAACCATAACAAAAGATAGAATTAATTAGGATGGGACCGATCGTCAGGGGTTCGATGAAATCCCGTTGGCACCGGTCCAGTAAACAAGTAGGTATTGATTCAGATGGCAAAGGTGGAGTTTCGGGCTCGCAGAGGCGGATTAGGGTGGAGCACGGTGGGGTGGGAAGGGGAGGAGGGCCAACTCTCGGCTCGTATTAACCGGCTGCCGTACGTATTTATCCGCAAATTTATATCTTCGGTACATATGCGCCGGCGTTTAAACACAATAGAGGAGCGCAGGAAGGGAACGCGACGAAAGTTGCACAGCGGTGAAATACAACGAGCTCGCCGATCGCCCGTGTCAATTAGTATTCAATTTATGACTGCCAGGCAAAAACATTGGCCCGATCGGCTGTAACGTTGTACACGCGCGTACACATGTGGACGAGTAGTATCGGGCGTATTTCGCGTAACTGCTCGTTTCTGTGTGTGTGTGTGTGTGTGTGTGTGTGTGTGTGTGTGTGTGTGTGTGTGTGTGTGTGTGTGTGTGTGCGGTACGCGGCAGCCACGAGTTGGTCAGATTACTCTTCGGGCGAGAGCCGCGACGGCCGGTCGCTCCGGCTCTTTCGAAATAACGATAGGTCAACCAGTTACGCTCGATATGAATATTGGCGTGTGAACGCGATGAAAGGTAAATATCTGGAATCCGGCATAACCCGTGTCGATTCGATTCGTAGTCCGATGTCCAACGTCAATCGACGCGGCCCGATACGATGTCCAGTCCGGTGGCACCAGTGTTTTGCGGATTGCCGCGCCACGTGGACCTTCACAGCGATCAACGAACCAGTCGGGCTCGCGCTGCCAACTTGTCTCTTTCCTTCGTTCCCCGTTAGTAAATTGGAAAGTATAAATTTTGAGCTTCTGTATGTCTCTTTCAGTTTTTTTCTTCTTTTTTCTTTTTTTCTTTTGAAAATAATACTCGCGTGAATTTTTATATTGGCGAGTCGAAATGAAATTTTCCGACAGATTTCGAATAACCTTAGGCTATTGAGAAAGTCATATTCCACTGATTGCTGTGAGTGCAGCAATGGTAATTATGAAAAAGTAATAACAAATATTTTGAAATAATGTGTAACTGAATAAAAATGTATAGAACCCTGAATTTCTCTTAGTGCGAGGATTTCACTGTTTCGTGTAAATTCGACATAAATCTAGAGATTTCGAGTATCTCGTCGTCAAGTGGCAAATGAGAATCGATCCGTGGGGGATTTTCGTGGCAACCCAATGGCGGACGCGCGAATATTTCACCTTCGTGAAAGAAATTTTCAGCGAAATTTCGCCGGGAAACAGCCGGATTATTTAGCGGGGTAGAAGACATTTCCCTAAGCTCTGAAACGAGCGCTTCGACTTTCAGTTCCAAAGTCGATTTCTCCGAAGATGTATCCGTACACCCTGCAATTTCGAAGTTTTGTCTCGTAGTACGTGTAAAGGCGCGAGTAAAGAGAGAGATCCGATAGAGTACTTCGTTAAGGAAGCACTTTCCTGTCCCCCGTTATCGTAAAAAGTAAAGATCCGTACGAATTTCCTATAGAATACCGTGTACCACTCCTTTTCCCGTGAAAGTTATGTTGTGTTGAATAGATCTGCTGAAATGCGATTGCCTATACGATTTACATTCACAGCTCTCTTCTCTACGAAAATAATACCAAGAGAGGTGTCTTGTCTTCGTGTTAAATACGTTTGAAAATTGGGTTGAAATTTCTTACGTGTCTGAAACACTCTGTCCGTTAGAGTCATAATCTACTGATTGTGAGAGTGAACTATTTAATGTTTCAATCTCGTCGTATTGTCTACGTTTATATAGTTATTAAACTACATACAATCGTGTCTATTACGTTTCATACACTACATTCACCTTTAATGGACAAAATAAATTTTTCTCCCAACTTTTACGCCGAGTGAGAAATATGCAGAACAGAATAAAGTAGATAAAACTAATATCTACATATAAAATTATCAATAAAATGCAAAGAACACAGTTCACTGTTGAATTCCTTTCAACAAGTCCTTTCAACACAGTGAATACGTTTCTGAATATGTTTCTAAACGTATTAAAAAATATCTAACATTTGCACGAAAAAAATTTCATCCACCATTGTATGTCATTACTCGCGAAGGTAGCATCTAAAAGGACGCGTGTAAGTTGTACTTTTTCTTACGGCGAATGCACGGTCCGCGACGCACACAGCCCGCAAGAGGAAACAGACGACTGGGAAAGGGAGGTAGAGTCTGCGAGTCTTCGGGGATGGTATAGCTGCCAGTCGTCGAAAAAGCATTCTCGAATGGCGCCCGGCACTGCGGCGCGAGTCCATCTTGCAGAACAGCCTTTTACCTTGTCTCTCTGCTTTTGTCTCGTTGAACCGTCTCTCCTTCCTACGGACTGGGTCTGGCCAGCCTTGAGTCTGCCCGTCTGTTAGTTCGTTTAAAAGTGTTTCGCGAGTTGGCGAATTCGGGGTTGCACCGCGCACTCTGTCCCTGTTAAATTTCTTCAATAGCCTCAGCCTCGGCCAGCAGCATCGTCGTCGTCGTCGTCGTCGTCGTCGTCGTCGTCGGCAGCGGTGGCGGTGGTACACGCGCCACTCCTTTCGTATTTTCCGAAATTTTGCTCCTTTTAGCAACTTGGACCCTGACCAAACTTTGTCCTCGTATACCCGGCCTAACTTCCGTCTCGCTGAGAGACGAATGATCCCGATCTCGTCCCCTCTTCCATCTCCATTTCCACCCTGGCTCCCCGACTTCCGCCCTTTTGCTTTTTCATCCTTATTCCCTCACTGACCCAACCCCTTTTTCTGTCTTCTCTCTCTCTCTCTCTCTCTCTCTCTCTCTCTCTCTCTCTCTCTCTATCATTCACCAATGTTCCTTCTCTCCTTAGAGCAGACTCTACCCGACGCAGCCGAACTTACTTATAAGTTATGTTTTCAAGTGAACTTTCCTGGCAACGCGGAATTTTCGAAACTTTGATATTCGATAACTCCGCCCTCCGCGCGAGCAATCCTCACTTTTCGTTCTTTCAACGAGCAACCGGGAGAGCTAGGGAGGGAGGAAAGGCCTGGCAATCTCACCTCGTAGGATCCACGATTCTCACGGCGCGGCCCGAGCGTTGCCCAGAAGCTCCCATTGCTCCCGGATGCTCGAGACTCCCTCGGATCTCCTGACGAGGGAACTCGCCAGTCATCCAGAAAGAGACGGGAATCATCTCCCCTGATTTAGACTCGGACACCGGGGAGTGTTCGCGTTTTACCGGTAGCTGGTAAAAATTAGATTCCGTCCGAACAAGAATTCAATCCGGCAAAGTTCGCGACTTCGGTTTCCTCCCCCGGCTGACAATAGCTCGTCAGAAGTTGGCCAATGCCACGCCGAACCGCGTCGAACCGCGGCACCATCGATACGTGTTCCCTCCGAATCAGCCTCTCGTTGATCCCTGAAGCAGAGAGAACCCCAACAGAGTCGAGCAACATTGGCAACGCGATGAAACTCTGCCTATCACGAAGGAATTTTCCATCAAACCACTGGGCTGGCGCGGGGCTTCCATGCGGTATTTACGATCGGTCGTAAAGTCCGATGACTACAGGCGGCCGTTTGCCTACCGACCTATAATACTCTCTCTCTCTCTCTCGTTCTCTCCCTCTGTCTTCTACACCGTCACCCTTCACCCTTGTACTTCATCGACCCCTCATTTTCCAAGAGTCTCTTCGACTTCCGTTCTCGCGGCTCCCCGCACCCGCGTTATTAGCTACGTAACCATTTCGAAGCCATCCATCGACGAATTAACTTCCGAGTCTTTTGCTCCCCCTGTGCACCAAGACACTGCCGAGGATTCTCTTCCTCCCTCTCTTCCCGCTCCATCAACTTTCTCTCTAATCCTTAACGAGTCCAATGGGGGGGAAAGAAGTCCTGCCTGCTACCGTAGGCGGTAAAGTATCCGTGCGTTCGGTTACTCTACGAATTTCGCCGATCTTATTAAAGGAGGTCTCGAAACGTCTCTTTCGATATTGTTGGAGCCAGGGTGTCTCTCTGCTTCAGTCAGATAGCCTGAATGTTCCTTCTGGTGTTTTCCCGTGCTTGACGAAAGTTCGGCGGATTCAATTTCATCTCGACGGTGTGGCGGATTTTTGTCGCTTGAACGGCGAAGACGAATTTAGGAATTTAATAATTTGGGAATTATATTAAGAGAATTGGGACCTGTCGTACTTTTTAAATGTCACGATTCTGGTTACTGTTATCATTGAATCCTTTTACTCTTTTGAGGGTGATTCGAAGGGCGATTAATCATTTCAAATTCTATGTTTGTCTGTCTTGTAGGACATCCTCGTAAAAGTCTTTAGGACTCTCTCTCTCTCTCTCTCTCTCTCTCTCGTGCAATTTGTTACAACATAGAACGATTATTGAGTTGAGCAAATTTTGTCCAGTATATTGGGCAATTGCGTATTCTATAATTCAGGTAATTGCTTAATGAAATGTTACCGTTGATACTGTGGATGTCGCAATTTATTAAGGTGATTTATTAACATTTCTATGAATAATTGTGACGTATAAACTCAAATAATTACCATCGACAAGTAATTTCCACTCATTAGTTGCAATAAAAATCATTATTCAACGATTGTACGTATCTTTCGACCGATGAACCTCGATTTCGCGTGCAATTAAATTAAATCACTCGTTACGTAAAATCGACGTACAATACGTCGTGAAGTTATTGCAGCTATTAAGACTTGGAGTAAGTGTAAACCAGCTGGACGACGTAACTTTGACGTAACGAAAGGATATTGCAAAGTTTCCAACACCATACATACACACGTCATAAATCTAATGTGAGACGAGGGCGATATTCTTGACAGGAAGTCGACCAGCAGGCACTATCGAGTTAGGACCCGTTCGTAAACAGTTTGTGGCCCGTGAAACTCCTTTTGCGGTAATAAAACTTTCTCGCACGCAAGATCCAGCTGCCTTACACGCTTTGGAAAACCATCAAAGGCGATCAAACTGCACGTGCTATTCCGGATCTTGAACGAAAATGAATCACGTCGTCGCTTTGCGAGGGATAAATCGAAACGATACAGATTTGAAAAAGAGAACGTACGACTTTATTTTAGCAATATAATTCCCATTATCTAGAAGTATTTGTATCGATAGGAAAAGAAAGTGACAACGAAGTTTTACTCAAGATTTTACTATCACTTATTCAAGATTTTGACTCGAGAATCAATTCAATTGATTTTCATATGAATTATTCATTGAATCGATCGTGTTGTAAGTTCGAAGTTTTAATTAATTTCAATTAATCCTAATAATTTTAAAATGCGGAGGAAACACGAGTTTTCGAAGTAATCGGACAAAATCGCACAAAATCTGAAAGAAATATACCATAGGCCTGAAATAACTTTCTCTATTGAGAATTTCAATTTAACAAATCGCTATCCAAGTTTGAAAGTCACTATGAATTCAAAATACCCGCATATACATATATACATCAAGGGATACTCATTTATCTGCTATATTTTGAAACCAAATATCACAAAAACAACTATTCTCGCTGCAATTGCACGAGTCATCCCTCATAACGAAACAGCGACTCATCAACTTAAAAAACAAAAGAACCAAAAAAAAAAAAGAACAAAAAAGAGCAACTCCCAACAATTTCCAATCTCACTTTCACCGCTAAACGTCAAACCGTCGGTACATACCAGCGACAGAACAAACATTGTGCAACACTCGGGCAACTCGGGCCGCTACCAAAATTGTCAACAGTCGTTAATACGAGCGACTCTCGAACAACACAATGCGGCCGAGTATACTCGATACTCGTTTTTTCGCGATGGAACTTCGCAGACACTTGACCTTAGCCCGACGTTGCTCCATCGCACCCCTCGAAGCCCTTTTTTCCTTTCTTTCTCTCCTCTTTCCACAACCATTCCACAGAGGAGAGACAGAGGATGAATTAGCTTGGAAAGTTAGGCCGGGTCAAAGGGGCCCGCGACGAGGTCACCGCGAAGACTCACCGTTAGCACTAGCCTCGCTCGACGAGCCAGATTTTTCTTTTTTTTTTTTCTTTTTTTTTTTTTGCCAGTGGAAGAGAATGGCTCGATGGAAAGCCCAATTATCCATATAACCCGAAGCAACCGAGAGCGAGATATCTCAACGGCATAGTCGGTTTCGCTTTGCCGCGCGATAAGACCAGATTAAATATAGGACTGTCCATAGGCTGTCTCGCGGGATATTTCTAAAAAGGGACGCTGTGTTAACGTAAAATCTTATCAATCCCACCCTCTCGCGGATCCCGCCATCCTTCTAGACATTTTTCTCAGGCAAAGACAGACAGGCGAGAGCTTCATCGTAATTTAGAGTTAATTGTGGCTACATTTTATCGCGATGGATGAAAGTTTTCGTGCGGCTTGTTTGACGAATTTTTGTGTCAAGACAGATCTTTGTGTCTGGCACTAATGACGCGAAAAATGTTTGTTTCGTAAATTAATGCCGCGTTATATTTCGCGGGCCGCGCGGACCTTAACGTAATGACAAAACAAGCAGCGGACAATTTGGCTCGTAAAATATTTCCTTCCGCGTCGGTGTACCTACCAACAGTGGTCCTTCGAAAATCTCTCATGAATTTTTCGCGACGCTGTGCGGCGGATTTTATAGCGTTTCGGGATTTCTCTCGCTCTGTAGAAGAAGGGAAATGAAAGTTTGAACAGGCTATGTTCGCGAAATTACACAAATCGTTCGATAATCGCAGAACACGAGTATCCAAAGACCTTTAAAGTTAGTTTAAATATTTTTCCTCTTTAATAAATAATAATTTTCCTATTTAATAGATAAAATGGTAGTTTCTCGTGTCTCAAGCACGCTATTTTTGTCAACTCGTGAAATGATATTTTTGCTGTTTGTTTACAAAATTGAAAATTGCCAATTTGGTTTGAGGATTAAAGTATCGCGTAAAAATGCTGTTACATGCAATATAAATGTGGAACGACAACACAGTGAACGTACATTATAAATCTAGATCAGAAATTCTTCTATCTGGCAAATCACCCGCGATACCGTGCGCCGAATTCGAGAGTGCATGCGGCGCGAGTGAAATGAGAATTCGGACAGCGACTGTTCATGAAATTACGTAAAACCGTTCGATAGTTGCGGAATATTTCGGCCGGCTGCTTTCCGTACTGCGACCTGATTGTTGACTCGCCTCCACTGCCGCGAATCAGTTTTCATATAAACGAGGATTTCCAGTCTCTTTCCACTCGACGTCGACCGTCATTTCTCAACATTTTTCAATGATCCGATCGCCGACCCACATTCGCCGCTTTCGGTTTCGCGACGTGAAAATTATAAGGAGCCTGCACGCGTGTTAACACGATAACTATTCGAAATGGAAGAATTTTTTGGAGAACGATATTTTTTCATTTCTCTCTGTTTTTGATCGATTCGAACAATTGTGTTCCTTTGAACTTTAGATAAAGCGTATGCGTTCAACGACGTTCACAAAAATTGACCGAATCCTATATGTTTTTTGCTCGAACGTAAATTTTAATATTTCTGCTTTCGTTCGTTCTGTATTGGAAAGCATTCGGCTGGCAGCCATTAAGCAATTTCGATTCTGAACTGCATTATTAATCTTTCGAAGCCGTGGCAGTTACACTGCAGATTCAAGTAATGCGAAATAAATAATAAACGCGGCTTCTGTTTTATAAATAATGAACCTATATATATATATATATATATATATATATATATATATATATATATATATATAATATGAAACGAACTATATATATATAGTTCGTTTCATCTGAACATTTTGCTTTTCACCGATCGAAATTACGTCAATAGTCTTCAACGTTTAACAGAGAAGAAAAATAAGTATAGAATATAAAAGCGATGCGAGAGAAGAAAATGGATGAAAAACAGTGATATTCTTTGGTAGGAAACTGACATATGTCGAGAAATTTTTAACGTACACACGCAGATCGCCTAAAGCGCCGCGCGAATCTTCCTTGAGAATTTTTTCACTGAGTACTTTTAAATAACAGAAATTAAATATACGTAAGAGCAGATGTAACAGGGATAATTTTCTTTTCTTTCATTGTGTGAAATTTAGATTCCTACATACAAATATATTTTTCTAGTATCATTTCTCTCGAACGTTACGTCAAATTGAGAATCCTGGGAATTGTTTATTCAATTGTTCGCAATCGTTCAGAAGATCGTAATCGTTCGCATAGAGATCGCAACTCTCTCACTCTCTTTCTGTATTTCCTTTTTGCAAAGTGCGAACACTAACCAATTTTAACCCACCAACACTCAAACACTAGTCATTCTAATGAAACAAATCCTAGTCGAACTCTTAACATCCAGTGAGCTCAGTTCGAGCTCTTGACGTCTAATGAACCGAAGGAAGAAGCAAAATTCTAGTGAAAACGAGAAAAAAGAAACGAGACTCAAACAAGAAATCAAATACAATCCGAGGAAGCAAGAAAGAAAGAAAGAGAGAGAGAGAAAGAGAGAGAGGTACCAGCGAAAGAAACTAAAACTAGCCGAAATAAATTTTTTTTACCCGCACAATAGGAAATTATTTTTAAAAGAGGGTTTAGACGGCAGAAGAAAAAGGAGGACGAAGTACGATTCACCGGTTTTGCCCGGTGGTACAAGTAGATTTTCCCAGTGGTGGTCTGTCGTCCGGTCCACCGGGAGGATCGTCGCAATTAGAGCACCGGTTGCCACCGATGGGAAACCGGGTCGGTCTATTTTCGAGGTTAGGGGACAGCAACGTTTCGGTGCCACGACCGGATAACGATGGAAGAAGGGATCCAGGTTTGCGGACAATGCCACGACGATTTCCATGGCTCCGCGCGGCTAGCTAGGGGCCCCAGCTTCACCTCGTGGACTCCACGAGGAATTCAGTCGTTCTGAATTCATTCGACAACGACGCCAGGGGATCAAAACGCGGAAAAACGAGAAGTCAGCACGATGCGACCGAGCACAGAAGCGTCAGAGAGGACCGAAGAGGAATAATACGTGGTATAATATGTGGTAGATCGGTTATTACGGACGGGACTCAGGATTCTCTGCTACTAACAATCACTTGGGCAATTATTTTCTTAGGTAATTATTCCCAAAATTTTGCGTCGTTTATTCTTGCTGTCTACTGTTTTGTGCTTGAGTGTCTTGTCTGACTTATACACGCGTTCGATGCGAAAGTTATTCATATCAAATGTTTGGTATTGCATTTAATGAGTTGATTATCAGAATCATAATTAAATTAGATATAAGATTATGGATTGATACGTACGTCCAGATTAGGACAATCTTTTATTCTTTCTCGATCACGATGTATATCGAAAGATATACGTTAAAGCAAAATCTGTCTGTAATCACGCCTATGACAATTAAAAACTTAGATTGTACATTTAAGAACTGCCAACAATTGAAAAAAAAAAAAAAAAAGGAAATCGACTGTCGAAGACTTTGAGTAGAAGAAAATTTCCGCTAAAAATTAATACGTATTGCAAATCTTAATACGCTCACTACGTAACCAACAACCGAAAATACGAATAATTTATCAGAGAGAAAGAGAGAGAGGGGGCGGGAGCGAAAATTTACAAAACGACCTAATCTATTTCTGTTTCGACCGCCCTATTCACAACAAAGAAGATAGAGCCGAGGAGTTATCACCGGTGCTAAAATTATAGCACACACTACTAACGTACGTGTAATGTCTCCCCAGTTTTCTCATTGACCTGCAGAATTTCGCTGATTTCCCGCTCGACTGAGTGCATTAGGCGACTAAGTAGACGACACACGTACATATGTAACGTGTAACGCGCCGGTACGTCTCCAAGCGGATTCAACGAGACGGCTCCTCTCAAAGGAAGCCTTTTCTAGATCGTTGCAGGAAGATTGACAGTTTGAGCGAGCGAGTGGAAGGAGGTGGCCGACGAGGAGAAGGATGGTCGACGAAGAAACAAGATAGAAAAGGGCAGAAGAGGGATGAGATTCGAAAAAGGGGGGTGAGAAACGAAGCTCGATCGCGTCGTCGATGAAGCGGCGAACCGACGTCGCGTTGTTCCCATTGATCGAATCTATGGGACCATGGCACACACGATTCTCTCTTTCTCTCTCTCTCCTCTCTCTCTCTCTCTCTCTCTAGCCCCGAAGCTTCTGTACCCACGGGGATTTGGCACTTTGACGAGTTCGCATCGAACATAACGTGTGTCTGCCTGTCTCTTTCTTTCTCTTTGCAAGCAGTGCACACGTAGAACCGCGCGCGGATCCACCGCATCGGGCTACGTGTAAAGGGTACAGGGTGCCTCTTAAGAGGTACATTCGGTATTTTCAAGAGGAAACCATCTTCCGGGGAGAAATACGTGATAGGACACCCGTCGTTTCGTTGTTTCTTAGAAAATATTCCCCCGATTCTCGGAACGCTCGAAAATCACGGGATCTCAGCACTCTTCCCCTGGATTGATGTCACGTTTTTCGAAAGAAGATCAGCTATTGAATGACAATTCAATAGCTTCGTCAATTATTGAATGACAGAGATTTTCTGCCGACGTTTTATGAAGAGAACTAGTTAATTTTTAATAGAGAAAGTTTGTAAGGTTAAGGTAATTTCTTGGAGAAAGAGAAGAATGTCTGTAGTTTGCAAGCAATCGGTCATTTGTATGTTTTTCAGTTCAATGTACGTTTCGGTCATGTAACGATTTACTACCGCTCTTTTATTTACTAACAGGTTGAAAATGTTAGAAGTATCGAAAGAGTTAGACTGCTTCGCAATCGAGATATTAAATATCCCGAGGGCATACGTATGTCCATTGTTGTACATTCGTTCCTTGCATTTGCAAACACGTGCATTTACATCGAATATAAATTTACCTCGTAAGCTACTTTTCAGCGAAAATGCTAGTTTATACAAAGAATATGTTTCACGGGACTCTTCGGACAAACATCTTGAAAGACGTGCATCGTTGAAGTAATTATTTGTCAACATGAAGCTCATTACGAATTTACTATTCCTGTCAAGAAATTACACAGTTATCAATTGAAATCCATTGTTCCGTCCATTCAACGAAAAGAATTGAAAAACATGAAAACGAGTAGCAACACAAAACATAAATGCAACGAAGTAATTACTAGACCGCAGACTTTTATGTAAATTAAAGAAATTGTGCTTAGTTTTGTTCTGTCCACCAAACATGTAATATGTATCTATTGTTGCATTTTTAAATTTTGCAGGAAATGAATTGTACTTAATAGAAAGTCCAAGAGCGTACTCTGTCATCATTAGAAATGCAAAAACTGCGAAAAGACGCGACAAGGGGCAAAATACGATCGATTGTAAGAAAGAAAGAGAGAGAGAGAGAAAGAGAGAGAGGGGAAACTGAAGCACGGACGATCTTCGAATTCTGTTCTCGATTCAATTCGCAGAGGAATAGAGGAAGAAACGGTCTAGAAGTCTGTCGTAGCGAGTCGTGTGTCATCAAGTCCAACTCGCTCGATTCACGACCCTATCACCGAGCTTTTCGTAGCTACGGAAGAACACAGGCTAGAGAAACCTTTGACCGATCTTCCTCCTTCGAAAATTACGGACTACTATTTTCCCATCCGGTCTTTCGTGCAACCAGGTCCCTCTTCTTTTACCTTTGCCCACCTCTATTTTCCACCCTTTTATTATCATTCGTCTTTCGTTCGTCTCGCGACCGAGGTCGCACCGAGTTCGTTTATGGTTTATTTCAACGACGATGAACCACCACGTGATACCGCAAGCTCGCACATACACACACAGCTCGCTTGAGCGAAGAAAACGATACAACTTGAGAAGGAATATATATTTTCTCTCGGGAGAAACGAAGAATTGAAGATGATCTTAGTGACTTTAATGAAACGAAGCAGTTAAATAGTTTATTAGCTCATCAACGCGTACTTCATTCGCAATAAAAAATAAGAACATTTGTATTTAGGGGTATCTACAAGTAATGTCGTTCTTTTTTTTATAACAAACATCGCAATCTAGTGACAATAATTTAAATAAAATAAAATTTTGTACCAATAAGTATCAAAAAAACGATGCTCTATTAAAATATAGCGTAATGTGACATACAGTTCCTGTCCAAAAAATATTTATACACAGAAATTACTTATGAATATATTCTGTGTATTATATATAAAACATTCTGAAATTTCGTTTACACGTATTAAGAAAATTTCCGAATATTTTGTACAAGTTTACGAAAAGTTTCTGATGACAAGCGTTCGAATACTTTCGTGAGTTTGCTGTGAATCAGTATGAACGATAATTATTCTCTATCGGTAAAATTACAAACACGAATGAACGAGATTTTAATCGTAATTGACAGACAAGTGAACTCCTGCAAAGCGTTCTAAAACAATTGTATGATTTCCTTCGCAAGTGAGAAGCAAGAGGCGTGCTTCTTCTTGTTTTACGTGTTGGAAAGTTAGTGCCACGTCGTTTATGCCGTTTAATTATGTATCTGGTCGGCGATTTAAGAATTGAAACGTATCGAGAACGTAACTCCGCGTTCGTGAATATCGCATGCAGCGACTCGAGAAGCGAAACTGCCAACCAGGAAACGGCATTGATTATTTAAGCTTATTTTCAACGGTGGATGGGATCAAGTTCAAGGTGACGCCACAATGTAGATAAATTCTTTGGCTTGATGCTGCCGGATGAATATTGTAAATTATGAATATCTGTATTTAAACATTTATTTCAAATGAAAAATTCACGAGCGAGTGGGAGTGAAATTTATCTTTCTCAATTTATTTTAACTTCCAATGACCATTTAGAGTTAATAGCTGTAAAATATCGTTGTGAAAATTTACAAACAATAACGACGCATATTACAGAATATTTTAACTAGAGAATGTAAAGTATTCTTACACGCAATACAGGTTCAATCAATACAAAAATGAAGGGAAACGATAGGCGTACAAAATTGTCTCTTAATTTGAAGTGAATCAGAAATGTAGCGTAAAGTAAATTAACAATACGTATGCGTCATATTTATGTTTCGTTTGAGGCATAATCAAACTCCGAAAGTTCAATTAGTTCAGTTTTCCGTTGAAAAGATTCCACGCTGTTCGATCTTCGTCGCATAAATGTTCTATCTGCTTGAACAAACGACATTAACCCATTCAACGTGATTTATTTACACAAACTTGTGATAGGAGATAGCGCGGTCTCAAAATTACACGACTGTTCGAAGAAGCCCTGTAACTTCGATATCAACATCGAAACACAACCGTTCTACCGTGACATCGCAACACTGAAACAAGTCTATCGAATTGTGTATCCGAAAATGTACGTTCATGTTCAACGCGATGTCGCTGTAACTTGTATGCACAGTTAATTTAATAATTTAAATTATTCGATACTTAATAATCTGTTACGTGCATGGTTCAATACTTACGATTCATAATTAATTATATAGAGTTATTAACGGAATAGAATTCAACGTATTAACGTATCTGTTAAATTTTAAGAATTTCACTCGTTCGATGTGCCATCAATAATAACAATAACGATCATTAATAAAATATTTTTTCACGCCCTTTGTGTATTTTGTTTCCTGCTCTATTGTAAACGAAATCGTATGTTCTTTATCGAAAGGCCTGCGATGATTAATAGCCGTAAATACGTAATTGATACTACTACGTATTTGATTAATGTAACCTTGATTGTGAGCACAATAGTGGAGCAAGTGGATCGCGTAGAATTTTACAACTTTCATTCGATATTCTGTTATTCAAACGTAATTAACTCTACCACCGGATTATGAATTTCTGGCGACTTCGATTTAAATTGTTAAAGTTCAATCGAGAGCGGAAATCTCGTTCGATCATCTCCAGGAACGACGATGAAAAAAGACCAGCAGCAGCGAATCATTTTTCCGTCGTTCGAAAAAAAAAAAAAATCGTAACTCGATACCTGATTTTCATATTCATCAGCGCCAATGTCAAAAGTTTATTTCCACACGGTGAACCTGCAATGTGAAAGGCAAATTGCGGCAATTTCATGGCTTTGTGCATCAGAGTGGCAGAACAGTATCCAACAATATCTTCCATTCCTACTTGAAATCAGAAAATATCTCGTCCGGCCGCTTTTTATTCAATGCTTCTATCTTCTCTTGCATTCTCCTCTCCATTCTTTTCTTCCTTTTTTTTTTTTTTTTATCATTCGAAAACCTTCAGCGACGGCGTACGCAAAACACCAGCCATCGATATTACGAATATCGTACGAGAGTATCGCCGGTATAGAGCGATTCCTACGATTCTTATGATTCTTTGTAGTCTGTAGACTTCGCGTCCTTTTAGGTTGTATCGTATCATCAATTAACTTTTGTTGTCGATCCCGCCGGCCGGAAGGATCGGCCGGCCGCTGTTTAAACACAAAAGCCGTCGCCGCCGTTGAGAACGGAGGAAACGAATGCAAGTCGGAGGACGAAGGCAGCGCGCGCGCCTCAACGCCAATATTGGCTTTTGATATTTAGAGAGATGCAACGAGATATCCGTGGACGTCTCTCCAGCCAAGAATTTATTACCCGGGGACGCGAGCGTGTATCTGTTTGCTTGCTGGCCTGGTCTCAAAGGTTTCGCGGAAACAATTGATTAATTTGATTAGCCCGAAGTGGCCACTTGTACAGTTCAATCGAACTGACATCGTCGATATTTAAATCAGCTTCCACGTCCAATCGCCTCTAGCCTTCCTCTCTGTCTCTCTCGCACGCCCCTCTTTGTCTTTATATCGCCTTTATCGTTGCTTATTGATCGGCCATTGCATTCTTTCCTTTTTTTTCTTTTTTTTTTTTCTTTTTTTAATTCAAGAACGCGACACTCAAAGTATCGAATATTGATATCGAATGCAGCTTGTAAATTATGCCCGGCCGGTGATATTGTCGGCCGATGAAATTTATGTGGTTTCGAGGATTTCCATTGGCGCGCCGCGACGGCGGCGGCGGCGCATCACGAAACAAAAGTTTTTCCACGGGCTGGAAACTTTCACGGAGAAACCTTATTCCCGGTACTTTAATGCGAGTGGAACTAATTGATTTATGGAGGGGAATTTTGTCAGGCTGCATTGACCGAGAATTCGTGAGAGACGGTGTTCTTCGACGTAAATGAGACTCCTCGAAGTCAAAATGATTAACCCCCCCTCCGCGGGGGGGGGGGAATAAAATTCAGAATTTTATTTTTCACGTTTTTCGTGTCGTTAGCGTTTGATGCTTGGCTAAAGAATGATTCATCTCTAGAAGATGAAACGGAAATAAGACGAAAATTTCAGAGACAAGCTTCAAAAAAAATCATCAGTTGGTTTTCTCTACTTTCTAATTAATAGTAAATAAATTTACTGAACTAGTTAATAAATTTAAAAAAAAAATAGTCTTTGTAATAACTTCTGTCTATTCTCTATTCTCCAATTGATATTACAGTAAAAATCAAATAAAATTGAAAAAAATATAGTACTGTCGCTTTTCTTGAAGAATTTACAACAATTACCGAGGAAGCATTGTTCACAGTGAATGAAGATCACTGTAAGTTAACTGTAAATTGATATTACGATAAAAATCAAATAAATCGCGCTCGTACATTAAAAATCGAGAAAATATTGCTCGTAGTACTGTTGCTCTTCTTAAAGAATTGATAGCATCAACTGAGAAAGCATTGTTCAAAGTGAATGAAGATTACTGTACATTAATTAAATTACACTCGATATCGACAACGATAAATACAGTTAATTATGCTCGTTCTATGCCGTAGGAATCTCGGAATAATTAGAAGCGAAACGAGGCGTAATTCGTTCCGAGCTTTTAATACAACTGTGCTTGGGTATAATTTCACCTTTGAATTGCATTGACCTATGAAATTACTTGCTTCCTTACTAAACAAATACAAATGGATTTCAATTACGGTGTATTTAACTGCGGCATTAACAGCGGTAAACACAATGCCAAATAGATATACTGCAGCAAACTAAACGTTATTCTCCAAGAGCAGCAACGTTTCAGACAAATACGATCTAAAAACAGTCTAAAGTGAATTGGCAACGTATCGTAGAAAAAAAAAAAAGGAACAAATTACGGATGTTCGACATATTTACTTAGCTAGAATAGATATTTAATAATTAGTTTCGACAATGCGGATTTTTATGCAAATTCGTGACATTGTCATTCGTCTAGTAGATTAGTAATGAAAGAAGCTCGAGGATTTATCCATTCAAGATTGCAAAATGTAAATATGTAAATATAAAGCGTTTAACGACGTGCAAGAATTAACCAGGTAATCTACTCTGCTTGGCTAATCCATCATACTTTTTGCTCTCATTACCAGCCTTCAATCAACTATGAAAAGCTATTTTAAAGTGGCATTACTAAAAAATGCTTGCAGTCTACGGATCACAGGGACGTTAAGCCAAAGAGAAAACTGCAAAAGTGAATAGAATCTTAATGACATTAACATGGCGCGTAATCGTTCCGCAACTTACAATTGTCTATTCCAAGTTTGCGTTATAGTCGACCTAATTCTCAGTTGGCAATCTGTATGAGAAGAACAGGGAGGAATTCAGGTCACGAACATGCTTCGCGGCTTCAATGTAGGAGCGCGAGTAATTTTTAACACGAGTTCCATCAAAATACGATGTAAATCACGTCGGATAATTAATACACGTAATAGTAGATCCGAGTTACGTTTAGAAAAATTTTATGAATGCGTCGTGTGTGTCGTGGAGAACATTTTGCGAATTTTATCAGCACTGACAATGAGATGAGATTCTATCTGTGAGATGTATTCAATCATACCGTGATAATTAAATTGTGAAATTTCGAAATAGATCTAGAAATGTATATAGAAGTTTATAGTGTATCATTCGTTCATTGTTAATGAATTAACCATGTTAAACAGCATCATCTTTGACTCATTTATTATACATTCACGCTCTGCATGAATCTTTCACAAAATTTCAAACGAAATTACAAAGTTTCCCGAACTGCGGTTCTCACTTTCTTCGAATAAATAGCCAGTAGATCAAAGATTCACTTGATGAACGAGAAAACTAGGATCTGAGAGAGAAATTTCTTTCGCTATTAAGTTAATTGCAATTTTACGCGCATCTCTGTGTATCTCTTTACCCTCTCGAGATCACCCTAATTAAATTCACAGAATGAATCTTCCAACAATTAGTTCGGACAACCACACGAGAGAGACACGTGCAAGATAAAAGATTGGGCGAGACGAGAACAGTGTACGAGGCCAGCAGGAATTCTTCAATTCTCGACCTCTAAACTCTCGACTAACCAGAATCGCTCTCGACGCGAGGGAGGAACCAAGCCTATGAATACATTCCCCGAAGCGTTGATCCGATGTTCCGGCGACGGACCCGAAATAATAATATCGCCGGATCCACCGGTGGGTGAATTAGGTCGGTCATGCGAGAGAGGCCGGGGAACCACTGAGTTCCCGTGTAGCTGCTTCAATGCGCAAATGATTGGTGAGATCGTGGCAGCAAGTAGGCGCCTGGCGTCTTTGCCTCCGGTTGGCCGGTTCGTTGCTCCCACAATGGCCCGGTGCAAGACTGAACAGTGAACTCTAACCCCAACGAAGATGCCATAGAGCCACCTGCTACGTGCACCATCCATATCCACGGTCCTTCTCCTTCTCACGCTTGCACCGTCCTGGGCCATTCGGCTTGAGCCGAGGATAGCCGCGCCCAGTCCGCCCCGTCCTCTCGTTTGAATCCCTTTCCTTCGTTCGATTTCCTTTCTCTCGGCGTGTTAAATTCGAGAATAATTGCAACCTAACTCTTAGTGCGTGTTGCGTGTTTTATTCGATTTTTTTTTTTTTTTTTTCAATTGTTATTAGTAAAGGTCCTTGTGGAAACATATGTTTCCCGCGTACAGCAGAAGGTAAGACGTGGAATAAAACTGTAAGCTGTATTTCTGGATTATAGAATATTTCGATGGTCGGAGCTTCTCGATTTTAATACAAAGTTGTCCATTTAATTCCGAATGAATTCTGTACTTTATATCAAATATCTTAAGTGAAATTTATACTCAAAAAAGTATAAGCGCGATTAATTTTAAATTATATTAATATACGATGCTGTGAAGTATATTATAAACGAAAATAGGTGATTTAATAATTGGAAATAGAAGGGAAATTGTGAAGTTTTAATAGAAAAGGGACAAAGGAGAAAATTTCCTTACGAGATGAAGGGATAAGTGTGTTTCATGGTTTCGATGAGGATGATCAATGATAATGAATGATGAATGAACTGACTTATTATTTACAAGTATGATAACCTACACGTATTAATACAGGAACTCCGTTATTATTAGATCTCATCCATAATACATGCAGATTATGAATATTTAACCATGAAATTATTAGGTAACGTTAATACGCTGACACTTATGCAACTAATTAGTAGCGTTATGGATTAATTACTCAGTACTGAATAAACAACGGGTTTATTATTCGTTTTATAGTACGATGGTAAAACGTTTCATAATACAAGTATTATTCAAAAACGCATCTTTTCTATAATGGTAACTTTTTTATTTTTTAGACAATCTAAAGGAATTTTAGATAAAAATATTTGCATCGAACTTATTTCGAAGTTTGTTTGAAGAGATTTTTAAGGGCCATCGAAGCAAGAGAATTTTTCTCGAAGTTGAAGGTAACTTCCGCACAGAAATTTCTTATCTTTTTTATCATTTATTATTGCGTTGATTCAAAAAATATTTACGCGAATTATTAACAACGCTGAACTGTTGAAAAATTACACGAAATTATGTATTGTGTTATTATTTATAATTTATTATTTATTATTCTCCAAATAGTAAGACAATAGATTTTCTCATCCCACAAAAGTCTTAGGATGAGCATTATATATATATTTATTTTAAAATTGAAAGAACTGAATCACACTTTATTTCATTCGAGAATTTAACAATTTTTTTATTACGAATCGCGACCAGCGATTCATCGTTAAGCAAAAAGTTTCCTATCAGACATAAAAATACAGATGAACCTACATAAACAAATCTGAAACGACTAGGTATCGACTAGTGAAAAAATATTTCGAAAAATATTTTTAATTAACAAAAAAGTACGAGAAATATAGAATCTTCAAGCAATTTTTTTATACGATTAATTTTTACGGAGTTTCAGAGAATTAGTTTAAATTAATTTACGGCGGAAAATCAAACAAAACGAGATAAAAAAATATAAAGGAAAAAATGAATTATTCTTCCCATTTCTCAAATTAATTCTTAGCTGATATTGAACATTAGAGACTACAATAATTCACGGTTAAATTGCTCAATTTTGAAATTTTAAATTTAATAGAATTTTACAATGCTTAACTTGAAAGTGAAAGAATTTAATAATATTACCAAGTTACTAAATCCTGAATATTAACCGACAATTTATATACATAAACCGTTCCTATAGGTTATTCATTCGCATTTTGATTTCCATTTAAAAACTTATAAAAAATGCCGTTTGCCTGTGCAATATTAAATTTCACTGAAAACGGCCGATTTATTATTCAATAGTACGGTTACGATCATTACTTCGATAATATATCACATTTAACTTATATATTTGCATAACAGTCGATATAACGTGAATATAATATATATATATATATAGGACACGTGAATCAACAATGGCGCATTATGACATAGGAAATATTAAACCGAGCGAGATTGTACTCGAGCCACGTATATTTGCGGGTTAATTAATGCATCCACGGTCAGTTCTTATCGGCTCTAATCCGAGAATAAGGGTAAAATCCTCGTCTACCTTCTGCGCGTATAATCGCCGCTCGAGAACCCGCTTTTGTTATCGCGCTCCTCTTACTTATTACGCACAAGACGATAGCAAACTCGTAACTTGTTCCATAATGAAACCTGGCAATTCGGCGTTGGAAACTTAATCAGAAGAGAAACACGCGTCCAATACTTCGAATTTGCATTTACGTACGTAAGAATTTTCGTCGCGAAGCATTTTTAAATGCGTTGCTTTCTCGCAAAAAGAAAAAATAAATAAATAAATAAAAAAATGTAAGGAGGAATTATTGTCTTCTCGAATTGAAGTAAGATCGTGGTTTTCAATCGTAGAGAGGAATGTTTCCCTAATAACTGGTAGAATTGTTGAGGTAGTATTTATAAGGTGAAACGGCGCGTCTGTTTGGAATGAATAAGTAAATTTCAGCGAGCACGATTCCTCTTGGCCAGCAAGAATTTTCTTCGTTTCAAATGGAATTATCGCGGTTTCCTTCTAGAGTTTGTTGTCCACTTCTGTTCCGCGTTGTTTCTCTAATTTCTTTCTTTCTTTTTTCTCTTTTCTGCAGATTGTATCTATTTTTAATGCGTTTATATAGTACGCTGCAGCAGAGCTGAATCCTTGTCTTTTATTTTTTGAATATGTTAATATTCCAACGATGATTTTCTATCTGATGGCTGGTGTAACATAACGTTTGGACATTAACGCTACGAAAACCAATGATGTTGCTGTGGCGTCATGCGAGTTTCAGCACTTGCAAGTAGTGAACGAGATGGCATTACCGATGGCGTCATGTAATTTTCAGCACTGGTAACCAATGACGTTGCTGTAGCATCATGTGATTTTCAGCACTTACAATTATCGAACCATGACGTTACTCTGACATCATATAATTTTCAACAGTGGTAACCGATGACGTTTCTGTAGCATCATGTGATTTTCAGCGCTTAATGACCGACGAAAAGTACATTATAATAAATTGAAATGTACGCGTTTGACTCTGTTCGTTTATTTACATACTCGTTCGTTTATTCGTACCCTCTCTCAGTCATCGATGTAGGTTCCTTATAAAACACGTTTTCCAACTTCTTAACAGCAAGTCGTTACAATGTTAAGATATTATACTATAATAATCGATTTTCAGATATATCTTAAACGTCACGCCAATTTATGAACGAGTATTTTCGTCAATGAAACATCAAAAATTAATTCCAATTAATCGCGCTTGTGAAGCAAACTTTCGCGCGTAGCGAAATTCTTCTTCATCAAGAAGAACCGAGAAACGATGAGAAACTCTTTACCGTCGCGGCTCTTCCGTTATATCGTCAGGAAGATCGATAATCATAATTTGGGAGGGGATTGAATAAGCAGGGAAAGTTTCGCGATTACGTGCGAATTCACGGGGAATTACTATCTTCTTCCAAGAAGTCGTTAAAAGCCTTTGAAAAAAATAAGCGATATGAAAGGGGTTGAACCGAGGGGTTGATGAAAGCTTTGACTGATGAGAAATCTAAAACGTTAAACGTACGAAAGAAAGAAAGCGGGGAACATTTTGCTTGCATAATGATCTCTCCATCTTTTGCGGCCAGTAATGCATGAAACTCGGGCGAAAGAGTAACAGTTCGTCGCACGGTGTTTCGTGTAATACAGCGGCTGCTATCAAGGCAAGCTTTCGCGATACGATAAATAATTTCTTAATTCTCCTCGCGTGGACGCGTGGTAACCGAGCTTAGGCACGCTCGTTCCTACCCCTCGAGAACGAAAATCTTTCATTCCTGTTTCTCTTCGCGCACCTCTTCGTGTTTCTCTCTCTCTCTCTCTCTCTCTCTCTTCTTTCTGCAATTTTCCGTTACAATTCTCCGCCCTCACAATACCATGCAGGTAAAGTAAATTCCACGCCAAACGTAACGGGCGCGTACCAGCGCACGTAAATGAAAGTGGGGCAGGATGACGAATTGCGATCTTTTCATACGCGGGGCCCGGATAACCGGCGCTAGGATTTGTCAAAATAACACCGATAAAAAGCCGGCCGCAAGCGAAATTTTAAACAGTGCCAACCGCGAAACAAGGATCATTAATGTCATCTTGAAGAACGTTCTTCATTCAATGCTTGATTTGCAGCGATTGAAATCGCTATCGAAAAAACGATCGCACGTAATTTCGTTTCGTAATGCTTCCAACACACGTTGAAGGATTATTGATGACGACACGAGTGTGACAGATACGACGTTATCGCGTGCGTGTATCTTTGTCGTTTCCCGCTGCTGGACAGACAGATTCCTCCGAATCTTCCTTTCTATTCTTCGGGGTTTCACGTGAGCCTGCATTTCGGACAGTTGTATTTCTGTTGGTCGCTCTTACGAGGTTTGTTTCGCATGCTTTGTTGTACTTTCGTCAATGTCCCGCAATTTGAAATGCGAAATTGGAGCAACGGCCTTTAATTTCGTTTCGTGTGTCGTCCAATTTATACATTTTAGGTTTGTTTTATTTGTCAAATTCACCGTTTTGGAATTCACTTCGGATTGGAGAATGCAGAATACCGCGAGACACACAGTCATAATTCTTTCGCCGTCGTGTTCAAATTTAGAAGATGTTCGTCGCACGAAACTCGGCCGAACACTTTCAGCGAAATTCACCAAATGAGACGCGAAATTAATTAGCATCCGTATGAACATCAACAATCAAAACCAAATTAATACAATATACTCCAAATTCCCTCTAAAATCACTCCCGCCGAGAAATTTCTCGCAGCAACAAATGCAATAATTGATTAAACCCCATTAATAAAATGAAAACAACATCTCTCTCTATCTATCTAATTCTATTTCTCTCTCGCTTCATCGGCATCGTGTCCATTAATTACCAAAAAATTCATTATCAGAATCCATCACGCGTTCGCTGATTTTCCATCGCACACGTCCCAACGACGCTCTACACGTTCCTAGCGGGTAATACGAGGAATCGAAAGTTTTTAACACGTTTCACCTCTCGATTCCGCGCGAATGAAATCTTCGAGAATTTCAGAGTTCATTCTCCGTTTTCCATCGCAGCGAAATCACGGGAAGGGCTTTATTTTAATAATTGAACGAACTACCTGGCTCGTCGAGTATTCCTTCGTGCTCCTCTTTCACGTTGTTGGGAACAGGCGCGACGTTGGAAACAGAACAAGATCCGTTCGAAATCGATCAATTGAACCGGTAGATCAATCCGTCGCACGCTCTTTACCTTTCTGACCTACAGTCAGTCGCAGAAGTCTACGCGCGTCTGTCAAATTTCAGCTATTTGAAACAGAAAAGCAAGGATTTTACGATAATAAATTTTAATTATTGCAATTTCTCGGTTGAAATTGGACATTTTTTAATTTATTAACAAGGTGTTTTTTTTATATAAATAATAATACGCTATATACTTATATAATAATATGCTTATATTTTATATAAATAATAATACACAACGCAAGTAAGTTGAAAACACGATTTTACGATAATATTCATTACAATTGCGTAGTAAATTTATTCTGATTGTAATTGCAATAAATAGAATGTGGGTTTCTATGCAAATTTATATCTGTGGCAGTACTTACAATTTGAAAAGTAGAACCTTGTTTTGGCACAAGCATGAGAACAGCTTTATACATTTTTTTTTGTTATTTCGCGCATTCTCTGGCAACATTTGGCACTTTAAAATTTTCTACAAATGCGCGATAAATTGTACCGATGATTAAATTGTACCAAAGAAATATAAAAAAAATATCACAGACGTCACAATCTGTATAATAAATTAATAACCTATGAAATACTTGAAAATCCTCTCCTTTTTTTTCAAATATTTGGAATTCGCAAATCCACTTAAATTTTCACGAGTGACTGTATGCCACCGATGCGAAACTGTTGCCGGTGAATGGCGATAAATTCTCGCGGGTGACTAACATAGAGCGATACTCGAAAGGTCGAGCTTCATTACGGAAGTTCAAACATTAAAAGTTCGCTCGATCGTGTCGTTCGCCGCGCGTCGCGATTCCATCCATTCATCCTCAGTTCCGTGTCTTTCACGATTTATTTAACAAATTTCTCTTCTCGAACGGCGAGACAGACGAACGGATTATGAGCGTATTATATTCGAATCAAGGCGAAAGCTTCCGCGAATCGATCGCGAAGGAGGGAACGTCCGAGTGTTTGTCGATAAACTTAGCCGGCATAATGTATGAACGAAAGAAAGAAAGAGGGGAAAGATTTCACTTAAGAGTCTCGCTGGGAGTTGGAATAAAATTCTGGAACGCCGAAGAATTGCGTTCCAGGAGAAATGGAAACTTATCAATGATTTCCTCTTCTCTCAGTACGAATTATTTATTTTCTTCTGGAATGACAGTGAACGACACTGAAAATATTGTGAATATTCTAATTTACTTTTGTCGTATTCTTTTTTCTATAACTTTTTTTTTTTTTTTAATAACGTAAAGCTGTCGTTTTTGTATAGTGAAACAAAATAAAATATGCATCAAATTGGCATTAATTAGCTTCTTCGTAACAGAGTATATTCAATAATTATCGAACTCAATATTCACTCTCGTGTGATAAATTCTTGAAATATCTGGTTATTTTTCGATGTATTTTAGCAAAAGTTACTTCAAAACAATTTTGAAGTAGGATTCAATTACCCTGAAATATTGATATTATCAAATTATGGATTTCACAAGATGCGCGAAGTGATCAATTAAAAGGTCAAAATTTTCAATAATTAGAAACTGATATAATTATAATTAAATGTTTTTGCGATTAAACAGGTATAAAATTAAGTAACTGAAATTCAGTTGCTTGGCTAAATAGACCACGGAAGAAATTGGTTTCTATATTGGAAATTTTAGGTTTGGCTACTTTGAATCAACCGAATATCATAAGCTATAAATATATGAAATATGGTACGTAAATATGTGAAATCATAAATTCAATATTGGATTAATATCAGATTTCTATTAACAGACGCGAACAAGCACTCGATGAACTCGACAAAGTTACGTGGAATTGATGATTCGTGTAAGTTCTCTGCTACTTGTCCGCAATTTTTTGATAAACTCTCTTTCGTTAAATATAACAGCAACAAAAAGGAAGAATTCACGTTCTCGTTGAATCACATAAACGCTGAAAACGTGAGAAAATTAAACATGAAATTTTATTTTATCCGCTATAATTAGCGATTGTATTTATATTGAAAAAGATTAATGGAAATTTCGTTGCGTCAGCTTTGGTAAATTATTCATAAATTGGTATAATAAGCAAAAATTTTAATTAATCACGTACAGTAATGGCAAAGATAAATGATCATTTCGACTATTTATTTTATAATAAATGTTATTAACTGCCTCGTTCGACGCAGTAGATACTTAATTGAAATACACGATTAAAGAATATGTCAGCACATTATGAATCGAAATTTGCTATTGAAATGTTTGCTTGTATTATTCGGAATAACATTAACGTATTTTAATCAGTGAATTTACCAATGAATTTACCAAGTGTTTCACCTTTATCGATAACTGAAGAAAAAAGGAGAAGAATGAAAAACACTACTGGGAAATTAAATGTATCTGCCTCCAGATTAAAATCATCGCTAAAATAAAAATGCGATCGCGTTTCTCTCCTAACCTCAGACAAGTTTCAGTTCGAAATCATCGAAAGCAGCTGATCCTCCACACGTGGCCTCCACCGTCCCCTAATTGCGAGCGCTAAAAAAGGCCGACAATTTAATATCCATTAACCGTCAACCGCAGGACAGAGGGGGAAAAAAAAACTCTAATTGCATGATATCAAGCACCTAAGAACTAGCTGTTAGCTAGTAAAATTAATCACCAAGTACACACTTGCTACGAGAAACTAATTAACTACAGTTTCCCAACTTGCACACGCTCGGAACTAATTATTGCGGCTTGCGTTACAGTTAATAATACGCGCGTGCGAGTACATTTACGCGCGTCCCGCGAATATTCGATTCGAACCATTCTCCGGCATTGTTCTAGAAAAAAAGGTGAAAAAAAAATAAGAAAAACAGAGAGAAAAGCAACTCAAGAGAGCCTCAACTTGCGATGACTTTCACAACCGTGTCCATTACGTATATTCGCGGAAGATCGTGCGAATGTGCTTGAATTTTCGACGAAATTTCCGCGCGCCGGATAACCGGACAGTTCCGGTGTATCACATTGAAATATCCGTTGCAACTGTAATCGCTCGTCGGTGCTTTTTTTTACGGCGCATTTTTTAAACAAACAGAGAGCGGCGCGTCACACGCCGCGACATTTTGCAAATAAAGCGGGATATTCCCACTTGCGTCGAGGCGCGAGCCCCCCGTTGCCTGCAAATCGCAATTTTCAGCCGGGAGGTTCGATTCCAATTTTAAATGAATTATATTTTAAATTCGATCGGTACGAAATTACATGGCAACTCCCACGGCAAACTACGAACCGGTTCCGCGGGCCCTCGTAATTTTCCACGGGGCCGCAGAAATTTATTGGCCGCGCTGCCGTACGCGCCAGGTACCGAGCACGCTCGGCTCCGCGCGATCATTCCACGCAAATTGAAACGGTCAATCGAACTGTCGCTCTTTCGATTTCTCTGTCATTTAATCGCGCGTCGATCGGTCCCCGACGAGCGAGGAGAGCGCGAGATACGATTAATAACACGTCGATCGAATGTGGTTTCTTTTAATGAACTTCGCCTCTGTTTCTCCGCAAATTGCATTTTTCTTTTTGTTTTGTTTTGTTTGGCGGATCTGTCGCGAAAGAACGGCGATTGAAAAAAAACACGAGCGACAGTATTATTTAGACTTTAGACTGAAAACGTGAAAACTTAAATAGAGATTTGTCGAAACGCCATAAGTAAATATATATTGCGAGCATTTCTGTTAACTAACACGTTAGAAAATATTTTATCATCATTTTTTCCAACGTTGTATAACAATCTTTCCCACGTTTGAATACACTATAGAAGATAAATTTAATTCGTCGTATATAATATCATATACATAATATTCATACGTCTAATAGGTAATTATAGTTTGCAATTTTATTTTGTTTCAATAAACAATAGGCACTGACATATGTACGTGCCAGCGAACGAATTAATTAATGCACGACTCATACGAGCGTAATTCCTAGAAAATTTAGCTTGTTTCGATGCGCCGTGTCCTCTTTTCACAGGCATTCAAAATCCTAGCTAATAGCGAGAGCCACTTGATACCATCATCAGAGCATGAAACTGTTATAACTAGTTTGCAGTTTGCGCTCTGAAAATTTCTAGTTTCAAAGCAGATCAGTTCGCTATTGAGGAAAGGGCACGGTGAATACCCTTTGTCACATTTTAAACGGACAGAACGAAAATACTCTTTTCGCTAGTTTTTAAATGGTTGTACATACAGTTGCAAACAGTTTTCCTTTTTTTAATATATCGAGATTGTTAAATTTCCCAATACAGACATCGTTAATAATGGTTGTAATGATACTCTCGTTACGCTCGAAATTCTCAGAGGAGTTATCGTTAAATTGCAGATGTTTACGGATTTTTGGCAAATTCGAACGTACAAAAATCTAAAGGATATACGTATAAAAATATCCGAGGCAGGATACTCATTCTCAGAATGAAATATGTCGTCAAGATTTTGACGAACCTCATTTACAATGCAAATATTTGAAATTCAAGCCCACCCACCGCGTACGTGTACCACCGTATTTACTAATTTTCACAAAATAACCGAGGCATGAACAAAGTTCTGTAATAATTGCCGACAAAATTGCAACGAGGAGCCCACGAGGCATCGTAACTCGAAAACCTTTGCAGATAAAACAGCCAATAATTCGCGACCACACAATGAGGTATTTGGACCGCGAAGCTGAAAAAATTTCAGTTTCAAAAATTTCATATCAGCTACAAAAAGTTTTCGTCGTTCAAGTATGTCGAACGCCAGAGGAATAGGGTACTAAACATTTTTTGTTCGTTCAAATATTCATGATTAAATATAATCGAAAATCAGGAGACTTTACAGTTGTCATCGTACATTTATTAGTAATTTTTATATTTTCCAAGAAGATTGTAATTTTTTAAACACTACGGATGCTTTTTAGAGAAGCTCTACGTTTCCGGATAGTTTTTATTTTTTCAACACACTTGTTCATGCTATTATCAATTTGTAGATAATCGGCAATTCAGTTCAACTTTTTTACGATTGCACGTTTTTAACGGCTTCATTATCGACTTTTTTTTTTTACATTTTCGTACATCGAGTTCCGATGTTCCTTTCGGTCTCGTTACATTCGCTAGAGATTCCTGATTATAATCCAATGAAATTTGGTCCTGAATCAATTTTATACCCAATTTGATATTTAGATAGAATTTTTGTAATTTAGATGAAAACGTATCAGAAATTTCCGAAGTTCTCAAAATATGTGTTTTGTCACCAAAATCTGCATATTTCGTATCAAAATAATAATTTAAGTCACGTCAATACGATTTAGAGAAATCATTTTACCCAACTTTTCAAGGAAATCCTATTATCAAAGTAAAAAATGTTTAAGAACGTCCATAATTAAAATTAAAAACAAAAATTCTTTTCTATAAAAGCTCAAGATCACCTTGATTATTTAAACATTGTATCTTTGATTTCGTAGCGTCGATTTTGATTTCGCTGTAACTTTATGTTACAAGCTTGAGTAAGCATACAAGTAACGTTGGAGCAATTCTTTTTTTCAGACTTTCCCTGACCAAATAGCCCGCTCATTGTCAGTGCGACGACTCCGGCCACCTCGAGCCTTTAACGTCGCTGCAGCACGCATGCACAAAACCAGTCGCGGAACCGCGTCAGACACACCTTCGGCCAACGATCCTGCCATAAACATAATTACCGGCGGGATCGACGCACGCAAACGTGCGGGACCGCGGCCGACGAAGAGTGGATAGGCGGAGAAATGTGCAAACAATCGCAGCAGCCGGTGGCCAGATAGGTTCATGAGTAACAGTAAATACCGGCTTCCGAATCAGCTGTACGACCGAATTTCCGGGCACTTTTAAAACCCTTTCGAGGTAACTCTGGTTAACCACGATGTTTACAATGCAACTATCAGCGAACAGGGGGTGGACGAGGGCGACAGGGGGGAGGAGGAGTTCGCAGAGTCGCGCAACAGTATCGGCATTCGGCTAAAAACCAGGGAAACCTTCGCATACAAGCGGCGATCGCTCGCACGTACATCGACACTGGCCGAGGTCTGGTGTTTTCACCAGCGAGAATAACGATTCGCGGTATAACGTATAATTAACATCCGGCGGCGTCATTAAACCAACCCTCTCCTCCCTCTCTCTCTCTCTCTCTCTTTATCCTGCGTATTTTAGGTACAACGAGGTACAACGCGACCGTTTAATACCTCGTTGCTGCTCGTATATACCTGCTCGCGTTTCTGTCGTTTGCTATCTCAGCGTGTATTTCGAGATTTTCCGTGTTCGTTCGAGACATTTTCGTTTGCCACTTTCGTGATTATTGCAGGTTGCAACGTAAAGTGAGAGTCCTGTACTGCCGATCAGAAATGATTAGTTTTAGGAAAGTAAAGGTAATTACAATTGCATTGGATCGAATAGAAAGTAATTTCGCATTCTCCCGATAACTCTGGTAATATCAATCGGATCTGGCAGCACTTGCGTACGTGATGCATCGTAGAACAATGGAAAAAGAAAAGTTGTAATACGTGTTTATTGTGTCTTGAAAATATGAGAAAATTAAAGAAGGAAATCGATACATTTTGAAATTTTATTGCAAGAAAGGGAAGAATGCGACTCAAGTTGCTAAAAAAAAATTTGTGGCGTTTATAGATGTGATGCAGTATCAGTACGTGTGGAACAAAGCTTGTTTACAATCTGGAAATTTTGATGTCAAAGATGCAACTTGTTCTAGTCGACCAATCAGTGGAAAAGTCGATGAAATTATGGAAAAACTTGAACAAGACCGACACATCAATAAGAAACTGAATATTGACCACAAAACAGTTTTAAACCAATTAAATATCAAAAAAAGGTCAATGTTTGGATGCCATATGATTTAACACTGAAAAATTTAATGAATCAAATTTCTTTGACCCGTAAAAAATTGAGAGAGCTTGACTGGGAAGTTTTGATGCATCCACGGTATAATCCTGACCTTGCACCATCTGTGACTACCATTTGTTTCGGTCTCTACAGAATTCTCTTAATAGTGTGAAGTTGATTTCAAAAAAGACCAGTGAAAAAAATCACCTTCAAAAATTCTACAGTGACGGGATTATGGGAAAAGGTAGTCAGACAAAACGGCACATTTATTTGGTTTAATAAATTAAATATGAGAGAAGCTTGTTGTACCTTTGCACCAAGGTAAACGAAATAACTTTTTACTCAATCCAAGTATTATTGTATCACCCAGAAAAATCTACGTGTCCTGGAAAGATGACTTACGAAGTGACCTATTTCTGTCGAAACAAGCTACGCGAAATACGTGCAAAATAAATTTATCCATCCAAGATAAATCTAACTCGGTGCACACACTCGACGTGCTGGTAGAATTAAAAATATGAATATCAATTTCCTCGCAACGGTTTAATACAGCCACCATCCACAAACGGAACGTGAAAAGTAATTACGAAATATCAGTTGCCAAACGCAATATCCGAAATAAACGAAAACCATATTTCCTGTTAAAAAGGAAAAAAGAAAGAAAGAAAGTATATAATCGTTCCAGGGGAAGACGCAAGGCTCTCTTCAAACAATTACGCGCGTTATGTGTACGGTTGGCACATAAGTCCAAGTCGTCTACACCCTAAAGCTGCCTAATCCAGAGCACAATTATTCATAATTAATCCACTTTAAACGAGCCAGCCTCCCTATTCTAGTCAACCCGGATCTAATTCATCCAACTGTCCCCGTTAAGACCCAAATAATGCCTTGCGTGTGTTTGAAATTCACGTGTACCAACGTACTTCGTGAAACGATCAGAAAGAGAGAGAAAGAGATAGAGAGTACATCGTCAGCTTAAAAAACAACGATGATATTCGTCCACAGTGGCTGTCGAAATTGCTCGAGTTTGCAAATCGCGCTTGCTTGCTTGCTTGTCTACGTTATTGGTTATCAGTCGACAAAATACACGGTCGACTCCGTGCGCCCAACTGTAAATCTGTCCGGTCCTTCGTTCTCAAAATTGAAAGCGTATCGATTTCGCGTACGAGTCGAGGCCAATTATAACGATGATATCGTATAGTCGGCCGTGTAATGCCCGGCCGATCGAGCCGTGGCGTTGTTATCGGCGCGACGGAAAAGCGGCCGCGCGCGACTACTCGTCGCTGAAATCATCGGTTGACAAATGGGCCGCGAGTCGCGCCCGAATGACAAATCGAAGCTGCAGATTCCAGCACGTGAGGCGAAATTACGGTGCGATCTGCCAACGCCGACTGCTTCCACCGGTCGTAATACTTCTCTGTCGGACCAACCCTCTCCCTCCTCCTCTCTCTCTCTCTCTCTCTCTCTCTCTCTCTCTCTCTCTCTCTCTCTCTCTCTACCTTCCTCCTTCTCCACCCTTCCCGAGTTCGAGAACGGTGAAATCGTTCGAATTGAGCCGTGAGCCCAGCGCGTAGGTAGGTGTGAACCTGGTTGGCGAACATCTTGCTTTATCAATCTATCCGTAGCTTCTGGTATTCTCCCGGCTCCCTGGGGCCGATTCGAGACGCTCGATAAATTCTTACCTGATTCGTCCTCGGTTATTTCCACTTTCGATCGCGTCGGAATGTCACGATTTTCCCAGCGTGGCTCCGTGAATTTTTGGAACGCGTGCACATCCGCTCCGCGCTCGCAATCTCTGTTTCCATTGATCTTTGTCTAATCATCGCGTTTAAAACGAAGGATGGAAACGCATATTTCTTTTTTTTTTTTTTTTTTTCTAAGGGTCTAAGCTTGTATAAAAGTTTTTTACAGCTGTTTACAAGTCATTTCCTAAACGTCGTACCTACGCTCCGTACGTTCTCGTTTCTTTTAAATAACCTTCCATCGCCGCTCAGAGAATCGAACGCGTGCATGATTCAAGCGAATTTCGCGATTCGTCTTGTCGATATTTAGCATCGTAGACAGGTTTCAATGAACGACTTGCAAATTCTCGGAGCAACTACTCAGCGAGAGACGTCCAAATGAAACGCAATATACCCGCGATTGTATAGCGTACCATAAAGTACTCTCGGCTATACGCGTGCACGCAATAAACGTTTAGGATGCGTTTAAACCTAGCTAAAATACGGTGACGCGCCGGTTGATCGCGACGTTTTAACGTCTTGTAAAGATAGAAGGTGTGCCTAGCCCGTAGCAGCCGGTTATTTTTACTTTTCGCTTTCGTATTCCCAGCGTGGAATTCCAGCCTGGAATATCCAACAGTTTCGAGACGCCCTTAACGCTGCGATGGCGATAAAAATAAAGCGGCACTCGATGGTGCCGAGTCAACCCCTTTTCGAGTTATCCGCGCCTGGAAATACGTCGGCATGAATTACGGCTCTCCTAATTCGCCTAGCTGTCTGTGAATCCTCCCTCTCTCTCTCTCTCTCTCTCTCTTTCTCTCTCTCGTTCCTTCTCACGAACGTTAAAGAGTGTAATCCCAAGGAATCACGGTGCGCGTCATTGCGGTGAACCGCGTCTCTTCAAAACGGTGAGGAGACGCGGATGCTGGTGATGCCAGGGAGAGGGAGAGAGAAAGCGTGACGGATCGTACGGGGGATAGAGAAACAAGCTGAAAATGTGTCCCTCTCGACTTCCGGCCGGATAGAGTCCTGGAACTCGGCAAGTAAGGCAGGTAGCCCGGAGTAACTTATCGCCTAATAAATTCCAGCCATTAGACTGCGGGAAGTAATGGATGTACCATTTGCACCCTCCAGTACGCTTCGTGGTAGGTAACTCGTGGTAGGCGTGAAAGAGAGAGAGAGAGAGAGAGAGAGGGAGAGAAGGTCGCGCGAGAGTTTCCTACTTCTCTTTCTCTCTCTCTCTCTCTCTCTCTCGCTCTGCCTCGACGAATTCCAGATATCGATTTAAAGTTTGGCGTTACTCGGTTACTGCATACATTTAGGCAAAGACTCGATTAGAGGCAGCAGCCTCTGGGACGGGATCAATTGCAATATATATATGTACATACTCTTACGAATCCGAGTCAAATTCGATGTCGCTCGAGGTTTCGCAAATACCATACGCTACTCGAAAGTAAAAATGTCTCGGCGTTCAGTCGTTCTTTGAGTGAAATGTCATTCGATGGGCCCTCTTAAGTTGAGAGAATTATCATTCTTGACAATGCGATAACAATATCTATACTTTGTTTGAATATCACGGTACTGTATTAAAAATTGTTGGAATTACATGAAATTGATGTGAAACGATAAGAAATGTTCCTGCCTGTCAGAGAGTATTTTCATCAAACGTGGCACAGTGCAGTCGTGTAATAACCAGACGGTATAAAGTTCAATATATACGAATTGGAGTACGCGATATACTCTTGTTCGTGTGTTTTTACGAAGAATCATTCAAGTCTCCAAAAATACACTGTTTTATATAGTGGTCACTGAAAGACTGAATGATATAAAACAAAAATAACTTTTACAGACACGTGTCTTTTTAATTTTTTATTATTTTATTTTATAATTTTTTTCAGTTTCATTATGTGTGAATTTTTATGAATGAATTTGTTCTAAACCCACCCCATACCTAATAATTTTATATCTAATGAAATATTAAAATGGTCATCTCGACTATTTTGGTAACTCCAGCGTTAATAAAGGGTCGAACGAGACGGCTGAAGCTGCTTGTGAGATACTCAATCCCATCTCTGGTAGCAGCAGCCGTCCAAAGGCTGGTTACCACGAAACGCGGCGCGTTTATCGCGTCGGCCAGAAGAGAAGTCTGCCTGCCGCGGCCTGGAAACGCGGTTACCTGTTATCGCTTTCGCGGTAACACGATTTTCGAATTGAATCGAGAATCGATACCGGCCAGTAAATCAGAAAAGGAATCCCGCAGACAATTTTCACGACTATTTTATGCAGCATAAAACGTTCACGCCGATAACGGAATGACGGATAACCGCGCGAGCCAGCGCGCGCGTACCAACGTTCCCGGCTAACGAGATACACACGGCGCCGCGTCACTCGTGATCGTGATCCTTGCGCTTTAACTGAAATCGGTGGTAAGGTGTCGGTAACAAATTTTCTGGCCATCACGTTTCTCGATCGAGCTGCGGTTTCCTCGGAATGGGTTAAGATTCTCGCTTCAATGGCTTCGGCATCGCGTGGTAGTAGTTTGTGGGAAAACATCGATTTTCATGAGTCGCGACGAAATGCAAGACGAAAAGATTTACTCGAGAGTAGTATGAATTGTTCGCTGCGGATAGAGTGGGAAAAATTTGTTTGAGAATGGTACGAACTGTTGATTAGACTGTGTATAGTTATAAAGAGCACTCTGCACTTTCGATATTTTATATGTATATTTTTTATCATTACTATGTTCATTCTGTGTATTTTTGAGTTGATAAAAATCCACTGTTCATTAATGATATTAAAGAGACCGTGAATGTAAATCATTTATCGTTATAAATGGATATATTATTTATCATCGCAATGGAATGTTGAATCTGAATCTGTTACAGTTCAAAGGTATGAATAAGTCATGCTGTTACAGCAACGTGGTTGTTATTACGGTGAAAGGAACGTTTGTATACGAAAATGCAGCAACTTCAGACAGCTAAAGATTTCCATTTATCGGTGGAAAGTTGTTCTGTTCGCGAGCATAGTATTCGACCTTCTTTGATTAAACCGTCGTAGTTTCGCTCTACTTTTCGTTTCGTTACTCTAGTCAATTTGTTAAACTAATCCGATTTACTGATTTATCCAATCCAGCGTGATCCTAACCTGCTTAACTTCGATTATATTTATGCTAATTCAACTTAAGTAGAATCTGACTCAGAATCTTACTCCTGAGCAAGCAAGTAGTATTACTCAATGTATATGTCAGAGACGATTTTGCACATGTATTTTACATTGAATGCGTCTTCAATTTTCCACGAACGTGCAAAAATCCGCAGTGTAATTATAATGAAATTTATTACGAACTTGTTTGCTTCGCGAATCGATGTTTTGCCATTTCGTATAAATAAGCGTCGCATGCTTTCGTAACGTCGATTCCATTACTTTTGTACACAGTTTCATCGTGCGATACAGACGGTGATAAAAAGTATGAGCGATTTACGAGGAATTTTATAATATCGATGCGAGAAAAAATTATTGCTGCTAAAGTAAGCGTATCTCGTTTTTATACCAGGAACGATCCTTTAATGTGTTACATGTTAAATATGTATACGAAAATTTTCGTCCTTTTTCATTTGAAAAAATATTTCATAATTACCTCGGCGATGGTCTTATGATCACATCTCGTCCAAGTGAATCGTCCAAATCGAACTTTATCGCCGATAAAAAAAAAATTGCATCGTCGACGATTAAAAATATCGATTCGCGTCTGAAGAAATTCTAAAACTTTCGCTTAAGGAGAGACACTCGCCGGTAATTTCCAGACTCGTCAAAGTTCCCTTGCAGAGAACCGCGTGAAACTCGTGGGTTTTAAGCCAAGCGTAAAATCTTAAAAAAACAGTTACAACTCGTCCTAGTTTCTCAAATCAGCCTGTGTACACGTACATATCGTCGATGTAACGTCGAACGCGAACGATCGGGTCGCCTGTTTACGCCGGAGAGACTCGTTCGATGAAAGAGAGGCCTCCTCGACCTTACGTCATGAACTTTTGACTCGAGCTCGAGAGTGTCCTCGCAGTTACACGTAACGATCGGTCGCCATCGTCTTCTTGGCGACCGTCATGTTGCCGCACCGAGGGTCCTTCACGAGCGAAAGTTGCGCAACCAGAGACGAGAAATCGTTCGAAAGGGTGATGAAGATGAAAACTTTTTGGAAATGCTAATGACACGCGACTGCGAATGTTTCTATTTCACGTGTGTGTAAAATGAATCTCGGTCTCAATTTGTAATCACAGATTCTCGTGTCTATTTAACGTATTTAAGTCATGTATCCACGTGTATTTAACACTTTATAAGCTTGTAGTAGATATTTTAATCACTTTTTATTATAACAATATTCATTGTATCACTGTTTAAGTAAATAAAGGTATTTTTGATAAAAGGAACTCTTTGATAATAAAAAAAAAGACGTCTCCACGTGTATTTAATACTTTATAAGCTTGTGGTAGACGTTATAATCACTTTTAATTACATAAAACAATGTCCATTATTTTGCATAAATAGCTGTTATTTGATATTCCTGTAAAGAAACTCTTCAACGACGTGTTCGCAACTCTTTATGAATTTGTAATAAATATTTTAATCACTTTTAATTATGTAAAACAATGTCCATTGTTTTACATACGTAACCAATGTTTAGGTAAAATATTTTTGATAAAGAAACTCCTTGATAATAAAAATGTGCATTAAATTCTTTACAAGATACGTAATAAATATTTTAATCACTTTTAATTACGTAATACAATGTCCATTATTTTTACACAAGTAACCATTATTTAATACTCCTGACAAAGAAACTATTCGACAATAAAAACGACGTGTTAACGTGTATTTAACTCTTTAGATTTGTAACAAATTTTAGACATCCATTGTTTCACACGAGGGACTATAGTTTAGGCGAAAGGTAGATAAAATATTTCTGACGAAGGAGGAACACTTCGATAATAAAATATTAATTACATTTTAATTATAACTCAAAGGTCTTTAATTTATAAAAGTTAAACAATGAAGCTTTCCATTTCTACGAAATAGAAAGACACGTGAGGTTTTGTATTTCATCTCGACAACTGTCAAAGATAAGGAAACCTGGATTTTGTAGAAACTAGAGCCACACGCGACGCTATAAAAGCTAATAAATATTGCCGCCTTAATGTTTAATTCCCTAGTTCACGACGTGTTTTAGATCGCCCCAAAACCGCGGTCTCTGCGCGACCGATTTGCAGTATGAAGAACCGACCGATCGAAAGCTAGAAACGCGGGCATGTTTCCAAGAGCAGCTCGATGAATGAAGCTAAAATAGTGGTGGGAGTCTTTCGAATAACGACCGCTGCTTAACGATTCGATATCCGTCGAGGTAATTACCGCCGGCTGCTGATTGAAAGACCGATGAAAATGCGACGCAGCGCAGCGGTGAAAAGAAACTTCGCTTTCGAGACAATTTCACGTATTACCGGCCGATGCGGCCGCGCTATCCGCATTACCAAGTTCGAGCAATTCGATGCCAGACGCGGAAGAAAATATGTCAAGAGTGATTGTCAGGGGAGGGGAGGGGAAATGTTGAAACGGCGAGACAATACCTGGCGTTCGTGTGTTCGAAACGAATACGTCGACGAGCTGTGTAATTGCAGATATTGTGCGAGGAGCAAACGAGAAGCGAGAGACGGACTATCTCTGCACAGAGAAGAGACGCCTCTCGCTCTGTTTTTCGGCACGTTTAAATAAATATAAGGTCAACTGTTTCGTCATGAAAAGTTCAATCGTGTGTAAAAAACGATCGTCCATTTTGATAGAACTCGAAATTTCGAACTAATTCTATGTTCGACTCAAAGTAAATCCTGAAAAGCTTGAGAAAACAGACAATTTGACGCTTACGTGAGATGTTGTATCAGGAGAAAACGTGAACTCCAAAATTATTGTGAAGGATTGACCGGTTGAAAGGTTTTTAACTGTGACAATCGTACAGCTTTAAAATTTGAATAAATATAAGACCAATTGTTTTATCATGAAACATTCAATTACGCGTCAAAACAATCCACGAATGATCGTCGATTTTGGTAGAACTCGAAATTAATTGTAATCAAGGAGGATCCTAATGCTGTTCCTGAAAAAAAAACAGACGATCTGACGCTCACGTAGATATTTATGTCGGGAAACACAAACGTGAACAATGAGCTGCAAAGTAATCACTTTCGTAACAATGAACGATCGACCAAAGCATTTGTAACTGTGATAATTATACAACGAGCAAAGCTCGTCTCGAATCTGGATGAATATCATTTCGAAGAAAACTGATATTGACGACGTTTGTCATTTCATCTGGAATAATTCGATATCGAAATACTTGCGAAGAATAACGTACGCAGGGGTCCCGAACGCAGACAGACAAGTTTGTTCCGATTTAGACGTGTCTATGGGATCTCGAACAGAGAGAGAGAGATAGAGAGAGTTCTTTATGGTGGACTGGCGATGGAAATTCGTTTGTCAATAAAGCCTCGAAGGAATATTCGTTTTATTAAACACACGTAGCTGAGCTCCGCTACGGTTCCGTGCACACTAAATATCAAAAGAAATTTCGCCGCGCGATCATTCCCAAAGACCGGCGGCAGGAGGGAGGGGGCGAGAGCACCGTAAAACCGGGAGTCCATAGAAACGAACGTAAAACGGTTGGCTGTGCGTGGAAAACGTTTATCGTTTGAAATTCCCTGCTCTTTCGGTCTTACCATTGTTCCAACGGCCCATTGCTCGACCATTTCGTTATATGCACCTTAGAAAGGACCGACGATTCAGGCAGAAAGAAGTGTACTCGTGATCGCGAAACGGCTCGTTCGTCAGTAAGCCGGTTTATCGCATTCCTTGATTGCCTCGTTTGTGTTTTCTAAGCGATACCCCTGCCGCCCGCTTGCCAATTGCTTCGTCACGATCATTATACATCGACTGAGAAATTTTCAGGCACCGAATTTAATTGTAAATTGCAACGTCTCACTGATTTTTTTGATATAATTCTTTTCTATAATTCAAAGGAAATCGATCTTGTGATAATTAGACCGTGAGCTTTTGCGCGGATATTTATATTTTCGAGATAAATTATAATTGAAAGGCGTATCAAATGTAAATTAGTAAATTTTTATATTGCGCGAGTATTCTGTAATTTTGTATTTATAAATTTGTAAAAATCCGCAGTTAAGCGATAACAATGCGTAAAACTGTACAGATTATTAAACATTAATGGTTCAAAAATAACGCTCGCCACTACATTCTAGCTTCTTAAATTGACTTATTGTCAAGAAAGTTATACAGTATACACTCTAGGCTAAATAAAACTGCAGATTATAAGTGGTAAATGAAACACCCGATGGTTGCGATATTTCCTAATAATTTCTAACCAACTAACTTCAATTAAATTCTCGAAAATACGATCTTCTGCCGCGAAAGAGATATCGGCACAAGTCCGCGCGGGATTTCGTGGTGACGTATGTTGCATACTCGCGACCGCGAAAGTCCCGACCGAAATCAAATTTCCAAAGTTGAACCGAAGACGTTCCACCGAACCGCCGGGAAACGTTCGTAGACGTTCACGGGAACGGTAAACGTTAGACGAAGACGTATTTGAGAGACACTGTAGCACTAGGCTCCGTGTAACGAAGCAAATGGTGACGCATGCATACAAATGACCCGGATATACGTGGCATTGAAAGATCCCTGCCGCGGTTCCGAATGCGCAGCCCCAGTTTGAAAGACTCCCACGGGTCGTGTAAACTCGGTCGCGCCGCTCGTGAAAGCACAAATGACCGGTAGGGTACAGGTTGACGAGAATCGATCGGCGTACGCAGGATTTGCGATTCGGTCCGACAAACCAAAGCGAATCGTTGTATCTAGCGAAATCGATATTAAGAGACCTGTCGTCGCGATATTCTGCGTTCCACGCAATGGTACCGAAGTTGTCTGTGGTGATTTCAACATATGCAGAGTCGTAAAAATCCTTGATTACACGTGATGGACGAAAGAACGAGTGCCGATATTAACACTGCAACTATCTAAGACTAAAGCATCAGCAAAATTTACATCAGAGAAAAGTTAAAGTAAAAGAAACAGAAAATCTTTGCAACATACAATGGAATACACGAGCTTTTATTTGTGTGTTAGAAAAATCATTCTTCAAGAGACTCCGAAAATACACTGTTTTATATGTAGGAAATGTTCAAATGGTCATTTTGACCATTTTGGAAGTTCTAGCGTTGAAATAATTTAAAATTTATAATACATTGTTCGATAATCCATTCAAAATTTTGTCATTATCCTGCATTACAAAATTCCCACGAGTTGATCGTTTTCTTCTATAAATCAGATTGATTGTCACGTCGTGATATACAGTGATTCACATTGATACTTCAGGTTATTCGGCTACGAAATATTGAAACTGTCACAATTTTGCAAAAAGAAATCGTACAATAATAAACTTGGCCTCATTTTGAGAAAACCTCTACTTTCAAAGGACATCGTTCATTCTTTTCATTCTAAAATGTTTTCACATCACATCATGTAGCATGTTTCTCCTCTAGAAATTGTCATTTCGCGTAGAAACGTTGAAAAATTGTCTTCGTGACTAAATCAACAATAGATTTGAAGATCCAAGCGTTCTCCTTACAACGACCCCCCCCGAAAACTTTCTTCGCCATTTCACCGAACTTTGAATACGAGGCTTAAATAACGAAAACTCAAGAAATCGTAAATTCAATAAATTGACGGTGGGAAAAAATCGTACAGTAAGTCTCGAGAGTTTGCAAAATCGTTGCAAAGGCATTGTAAATTCTTTCAACGTTTTCACATACCACGACAATTTGTAACATTTTCTTTGCACACACCCGAAAAACATCTCAGAATCACACATTTTGAAATCAGAGGAGTTAAAGTAACCTCGAGTACTTTATTCTGACACGATTCGGACAATTGTTTCAATATTTAGCTGTCCGGATATTAACGCGAGTCGAATCGTATCTCAACGCTGGCGAATGAAACGACGTGTCTGCGTGACTGTGTATCAGTTTACACAGATACACGTTCGAAACGTGTTCCAGCGGTTGGCGGTGGTACAAACATAACCGTGGTGTACAAGAGTTTCCTTCGCTCATTGAGAATTGGTTTATCGACTACTTACGTCGCAATCGCTCCCAGGGAAAACGTTCCTCCCCCCCCCCAGCCCGAGGTAGAAGCCCCGACGTAATAAATATAACCATAAAACCCGAACCGTAAAATCCAGCGGGGGTGGTATACCCGGGCGATCTTATATATGTATGTACTCGTGCGCGGGAATGAGACAGAGAGAGAGAGAGAGAAAGAGATAAAAGGGATGAAAGGAGCGAGACCTAGTGCACCTATTGGCACGTACGATGAGAAGATACAGCGAGAGAATGGCGCGGACAGCCTAACCTGAACGTCTCTACACGTGTACCCGATGGCTTTTAGAACACCGTCAACTATTTTCGGTTGTGTGTATCGCGATTCGTCGGTCCTCGACGGAGAGAGAAGGTGCTGGCGCACCGCGTGAAAAAGTATAGACAGTTGCAGCGATGTATTAGATTGGGGTGAAATAGAGCTTGAACGATCACGTCGGGCGAAAGATTTGTGGGGAAAAAATACATTTAGTTTTCACATTTTTAACACGTTGAACGTCACGTCGGACACTAAAAAATGAAAAAGAAAGAGAATGTTAGAAATGAAAATTTTAAGCTCGTTGAAAAATGAAAATATGTAAAAGTAGCTCGGCTTCTTTAACGTGTTAAGAGCTGAATCGCACGGTGAATGAATCGTGGTATGAAATGATATTACATAACACGGTGTTTTATACAATAGTCTTTTACCGAGGCTCCTCGAAAGTATAAATCTGGATAAAAATGGATGAAACAGACATTACGAAGTACAATGGCTGCAGAAAGTATTTTTACGTCTTTATCTTCTAACACGAGTCCATATTCATCGAGTTTCGTTTCTACGCGATCAAATTTTTATAACTGTACGAAATTATTACTAAATGATATTAATTAGAGATGTAAATATGAATACTATTTAATAGTAAATATGAATACTGTGGATATAAGTCACAAAGGTCGCCTGTTTATTTCAACAAAATGCTCTAAAGAACAAATATAATATTCCTGCTCGAGTAATTAAATTTATTTGCTTGACTCGTTTAACCCTTCATCACCAGGATCCTTCTCATTTGTGTGTTTCTACTTCACAGGGATTAACTAAATTTAGCAATGCACTGTTTTATGTTTTAATCCTATTAAGATGAAACATATGTATATTCGCACACGGATACACGGTACTATTTAATTAACGAACGAAGAGTGAAAATTGTGGAAATTATGCATGAACATTTACAACTCTTTCGTAATTGAATTTCTTTCCCGCGAGAGGATTTCTTCAACCTCAACAATGCTGAACACCTATGACAAATAGTGCCATGGTAGTAAGATTTATCGAACGACCAAGTTGTAGGACACAACAGTGCAGAGAATAAGGAAGCAGAATATATTCGATAAGTTTAGAACGCTGAAGTCTCTTGTAAGTCCAGAAGTTCAATAACATCTAAGGATTTTGGTTAATGCAGAGAGAGAGAGAGAGAGAGAGAGAGGGAGGGAGTTCCAAACCACGAAGTTCCAACAAGTTCCAGCGTTTAACTGACTTCAATTTCGGTGTTAATTTTACGCTGTAGCTGAATTTCTAATTTTTCCATCAAAGAGAAATAAATTGATTACAGACTTGAGGTAAGAGAAGGAGAAAACAAATTGTGCTTTATTTTATGGAAGAATTCTGTTATACAAATTGTATAAGAAACTTTGCCATGACCAGAACAAGCTATAATTTCGAAATGTTCGTATATTTCATTTATATTTAAAAAAACAATTCATTATATTTAAAATCTCAAGTAATGAAAACAAAGCGTGCTTAATACTTGAAACACGGCCCTTTTGCCTTCCAAAAATGTAGATTTACGTTTATGCTAAGCATTTCTTTTCACGCACCAGTGCCAGTGCAGGCTACTTTGGAATTTTTTTCAAATTCAACTCGAGAAAGAAGATTAAATTTTCTCATTATCTTCCTGTCGACGAGAGAGAGAGAGAGATCATTTTCGTCAATCGACAACTAAATTTCGTCATTCTCCGAATTAGAGGGAGATGAAACCCACATGCAAGTGTTAGGTACGTCCCGAAAGTCGTCACACGTTTTCAGAAAAATTTTCTACTTTCACATTCTTCCCACCTTCCGCGTCACCTCGTCGCCGAGCATTAAGGATTCGCTAGGCGACTCGCTTGTTTGCCGGAATGCCGAAAATTCGCGTGTGCGAGATAGTTAGAACAGTTGGGAGGGGCGCCTGGTACCGTTCCTGGCGCGCGGGGCGATGGCACGTTTCGATATTTCTGGATCGAACGGTTATCAGCGTTGGGAGATCGGACTGATCCAAGTACAGGCCAAGTGTGGAAAAGGGAGACGCGTAACTGGAGGCAAGGCGAGAGCTTTACACGGTACTCCCGCCGAACAGTTCCGCTGATACGACAGTAATTTTGTAATTCGTACGCCTTGCCGGTGGCGGAGGCCGGGCGCGTGTTCCCGTGGAAAATCAGGGGAAACCACCGGGGGATCACCTGTGTGTCCCAGTTTCCATTCTCTCTCAGCGGCAGTAAGCTCTCTTCAGAGAGAGAGAGAGAGAGAGAGAGAGAGGGAGAGACAGGAAACTCTACGCCCATGGAGAGTTCGACTAAAAGCGAAGGCACCACGAAGACTCGGCCCCTTCGAGCCGGATAAGTGGGTATTAGGAGAGTCGAGGGGTGAACAATAACGCGGATCGGTTAACTTAATAATGGACATTAGAGCGTTATACTGACTGGGGAGAGGAGTAGCTACGGTTCAGTCTCTGAAACTTACTTCTCGTGATGTGGGTGATTTGCTTCCAAGATTTTCTCCAAGCACTTTGAGAAGTCGACTTTGCCACAGCAATGAAGACTCCTCTCTCTCTCTCTCTCTCTCTCTCTCTCTTTCTCCGTTTCTATTTCTCTGTCTGTTGCGTATCCTTTCCTGAAACTCTCTTTGTCTTGCCTCGTCTGCAGTCCTATTTCTCTCTCTTCTGTGTCTTCTCTTTCCCACTATTCCCTTGTGTACTATGAAACGATCCGTAGTATCTCTTTGAATTTAGCCGTATGAAAAGGATTCGGACGGTGATTTATGCTCGTGTTCCGTTCGTCACGTCGACGATCCCCGTCGAGACGATTAATTAATAAATAAAATTACTTCGTTTGCTGTGTGGCTTGCAAATAAATATGTTACAAGTAAATTAACGACGGACAAAATCAAGATCTGAGACCTCTTTCTTTTGCAATCAACTAGAAACGAATCGGATATATTTATCCAGTTTTGATAAATCACTTAAGATCTGCGAATAAAGTATAAAGATCGTCACGAACAAATGGATATAAGAGATAATCAAATGGCGAATTCTGTTTGGCGAAAGTATCTGCCTCTTGCGAAAAAATTTATCGCCATTCGAGCTTATATCGGCAGGATATATTGTTTATATTGCAAGGGAATAGAAAATTTATTGTACTGCAATTACATTCAATCCTTTGAACATCATTGTAATACGTATTTTCACAATTCCATAGGAGTTAATATCAAAAAATGTTCAAAGTGCAAAGGTTTAATATTCGCTGCCACGCGTCTCACTGAATTTCATCAACCGTCACCCATCAAAGAGATTGTCAGCGACGTACAATGCGTGTCGAAATAAAAAAGAAAAAAAAAAACATAACCGAATGTGTGACGCAAAAAGAAAAAAGAAAAAAATGGACATTCTTTGTGGAGTTCTAGACACTGACGAACATATTAGAAACGTATACACGTTGCGCGACAGCCACCAGCGTCGAGCGTTCAAAAATGAACAAAAATGATCGATTCTTCATCGACACGAGCCAGTACAGAATACTCATTAAACAATCAGAAAGTAATCAGTCGTTCGGTTCTTTCTTCAACGTTAACCGTGAAATTTTAGAGTTACACACGGTAGAAACAAATGAAATAAATAAAAGAACGTGACCCTATCTTACAACAACGTCCAATACCAGAAACTGTAACGTTGAAAAGTGATAATGCGCGTATGTTTGAGCATATTTCAGCGCGTTCCAGGGAGGAACCTCGGCGCCAGATTGAAATTAGACGTATTCCCTGGATTCGCGTTGGATTGTTTGATACGTTATCCGCGTGTGTTAAGTATCGTTCGGCTTAGAATACCCTCTTAGCCGGATCGGATAGGTGAAGTGAGTTAATCAGGGTTGCTTAAGCTTTGTTACACTATCTGTGCCCCATTATCACGGAATAACGTGCTGTATCGGGCGATAGATAACATATCTGTACTGGCTCGTGTCGGATTACATCGCTTTGTTCCGTAGAAAGAAAATAATTGAACGCGTTGTAGGATATCGGGCGCCGATACCAGAGCGATAAAAGTAAAGTAATTAACAGGGGGAATCGTGGAGGGGGGGGGGAGGGATCCACGATCCTGTGATACGAACGAAATGATTATGGTCGCTCTCGGGCATAACAACGCCCTCTCTCCCCCTCGGGTTGTCCAGGTGACAAAAGACACGGCAACGCAATTAGCTTAATTCAACTTTAATTAATGTAATGCGTGCCAGCACGGGGTGGAATCGGGTGTCTTAATGAGGTAAGTACGCCTTAAACTCACGCGACACGCAACTACCCCCCCCTCCTCCCCCTCATCGGCCAGTTCGCCGTGTTGTACATTTTGTCGCGTGACAGACGAACGTCGCCTGATAAACCGGAAGCGTAGCTTCAGACACCAGGCTGCTTTGCATGACTCCCGATAACGCTTTTTGTCCATTAACGTGATTAAACGTCCAGCTGGACTACCGCACGATCTTTTCCAAATATAGCATTCTGTATTCGCGCACGTAATCACACGGTCACGATCAGTCGTTTCTCTCCATCTGCTGTAAATATTGCACAAAGAATACTCGTATCGTATCGTTAAGTAACACGATGGGCATTCTTCTGGAAATTTCACGAAAGTGATAGCAGCCAACTGCAAACCCTAAAAGGGTTTTAATCGCGTTAATGGCCGTGGGATGTAATTTTGAAGTTGGACACGCACGCTGTTTGATCGAACGTTTCGCAGATTGGTCGAAATAATAAGGGAGGACTAAAGTGCAAAAGTATAGCGAGAGTATATTGGTAATATAACGGCGGGGAAAGGGGGATGAATGCTGCGTTCGTAATTTAACAAGATAAATAGTACATGATACACGATATATTTCGTACGAATATATGATAACCATGTACTAACCGGGGTGGTGGGAAATTTCTATTTCCCTCCGGACTCAACTCGACTAAGCAGGTAGCCTTCAAAAAGTAGCTGGCTCAAGTGGGCTGGCTCGATTCACTTGTTAGATAAGAAAAACAAGTGGAACTTATCCGATAATCTATGTACAAGATATTTACTGCAGATATACATTATATATTCAAATACACAGCATACTAAAATTTATTAATGCATTACAAAATTTACAGATTTTTAATATTATACTATCACATGTAATTATATTATATAATTTTGTTATTTGCAGTAGAATTTCATAAATGTTCTAGACGCGGTCTTCAAAATCATGCAACATAGAAAACTACAACATATAAATGGATATAATAGTTTTCTTTGATTGTGTTTCATTCTAAAAATGCAAAATTGCACTAAACCCCACTAACGAAACTCGAACGTGCTTTTCCCCGATGTACAACACATCCGTAAAATGTTTCAGAACAAGTGAATCGGTATATGTGGCAAATATCATGGACAATTTACACTTCTCTCGCAATAATGTCTTAAGCAAGAGCACGACGAAGCCGATAGCTGTTCACTGTGAATAGCATGGCGTAGTTAGCCGCAGCATTATCAATATTTACAGGGGCAAATGCCTTTATCTTGGCCCCGATAGCTCGGGTTCGACGTGCATGTTTCTATCGCAAGAACGTAACCTCCTCAAAGCTCGTCCTATCTCGTACTATGAGCGAAATCTCACATTGTGCCGGTTAATATAACCTCATGATTAATATAATAGACAGAGATGAGAGGTCGGTGAAATTCGCTTATTGAAATTGTCGTCAAAATATACTTGACTCTGTCGACTAGAATGCATTGTTCAGCTCGTAATCGCAGTCCGGCGATCTCTTTCACTGTAGATCGTCGCGACCTATAAACGCTATCTTGCTATCGTAAGGTCGTCGATAAAACCGTATGTGCCCGTATGTACGTATATTAGTCGCTATTAATGTAAGAAGAATTGAAACAGCCATTCGTGATTTATTTCAAACTTATTTCAAATATTTTCCTGGGACAAAGAGCTCTAGCGTTTAGAACGTTCTAAATTAAACAAATGACGCAAAATCTTTCTTACATGCATTCTTCCGGTAGTAAATTAAATATTTTGCAATACATTTTATGTGTATTAAAAAAAAGAAAAGAATAGACATATGGTAATATGTTGCGGATCAAAATGATGGCACATTTTATGAAAGGAAAACAGAAAATGGATAGAAACAAAAGAAACGAGTTTGATAATTGTTTAATACCTAGTATGATCTCTTTTGCATTTAATAACGGCAGTCATTCTTTGAGGCAAAGATTTGTATAGTTTTCTAATAATTTTTTGGCTCAGTTCTGTTCTTACTGCTTTTACAACATATCTTTCTAATTAATTAATATTGGCAAAACATCCGAATTATCATACTCATTTCCGGCTCGATTCGTGTTAATTTGATCGTCAATATACGTTTCACTACTGTAATAAATTTTATTTCCATCTTACCTTAACTAACCGATAGTAGCTCCTCAAATCACTATACCGCCATCATCCTTGGGTCGACGACTCGAAAATTGTTGCTCCTTTTGCAAATCACGATAATAGTAGTGGAGGCCATCAAGTAAATTTTCATCCGTAAATACGACTCTTCGCCATTTCTTATTCACGTGAACACGTTTCTTTGTAAATTGCAAACGACACAGCTTATGCTTCCGTTTTAACCAACATTTTTGTCGCTTAAGATGTTCTTAATTCTTTAAAAGACGTCGAACATTTCCAAAATTTGTCGTAACTCCAGTCTCTTTTGCTATTTGTCTCGCAGTCAAGCTTAATTTGACGCTACACGTAACATACCACGTTTATCCTAAGCTGTTAGACGGTCGACTGCAATTTTTTCTTCCTTCACAATTATCGAGAGATATTTTAGTAAGTTCATTATCGCTTTACGACTTCTGTTAACTGTTTTGGCTATTTTACTCGCTTAATTTCAATATCACGTGTATTTCGGCTGGACGCTACTATTTTTACAAATGTTAATACGCACTTAACTTGACTGTATTCCGCACGAATGTTACGCTTCCGATAGCTCCCGTACGACTAACGAGCATAAATATTCCACTTGTTCGAACTTGTCTGCCTCGCGGCCACGGACAGTATTTATATTTTCGTTTTTGTATGTACGAGAAACTGTGGTAATAACATTCGACGTAATACACGTGGCAGGATAACCCGTGGCCAAAGATGCCGATGTTATGAGTTGCGCATTATCTCTACTTTGCGATACATAATATAAAAAAATAACCGGGGTGTGTGATGTAGTGTATCGTGTAAAAACACTTCAGTTGTGAAATCGACTCTGAATCTACGAAATCGAACAATGTGAGAACTAGTTAGAATATAAATCGTGATTAACATACTCGTCCATACTCCTATTGCGTTTGATTATTCGTGATACTCTGCGCATAATATATATTTCTGAGTGTAAATCAGACGTCTGGAAGTAGTTCTAACGTTAATTCATTAAGCGATTACATCCAAGTATAAACTAGAAGCGTAAATTGAAAAACGTAAACTAAAAGTCTGGAAGCAATTCCACTATCAATTCGAGATCGATGGTTCTACTCTCTCTCTCTCTCTCGTCTCTTTTATAACGGATCAACTACGATACATCACTCGCACGGTGTAATCCACCTCAGGAGAGAAGAATTCAATTTGATCGGTTAATCTACATGGTCGTATCGCATTCACCGCGAATTGCAGTTCGTACCGGAAACGGAATAGTCGGGGCACAGGGCGAAGATCGCATAATTGTTTGCGAGCATCTTGAGAGGGTAGGGGAGGGAGAGGTGGACAACACGAAGTTAAAGGGGTTGGAAATCAAGTTTATCGGTTCGATAAGCTGTATGCACGAGCCGTTTGAACGGGTCTTAGCGAGACAGGCCAGAAATTTCATTTCCTGGATAGATCTCTGGAGACAAATCGATTGTTCCGGGATCCCGATCCCGGGGCCAGAACCGAGGGGGAGAAGAGATTCACTTTGACATGGCGAAGCGACGGCGACGTGCCTGATCCTTTATCCTTTTCCCTACAGCTAGACTCTCTCCTTCTTCGTGATCTCCACGTGTTGTCACGCCGTGAAAAGTGCCGGACAAAATGTCTCGGTCCGCGTCGCGGTAACGTGTCGCTCCTCGTGTCGTGTTGGCCGTAACGTTCTATCGAAACGAAATTTCACGTGAGTCGCTCGACAGAGGAGAGTTTCCACGAATCTCCCAGGAGTATCCTTTCCATCCTAGCCAAATGCCGTGCCATCTCTTCCCGCGGCTAGATGTTTGCGGTTTGTTAGAAGGACGTAACAAATAAGGTAATCTCCCACACATACGGCCCGGGCTTGTTGAGGTGGCGGGTGCCGCGCTGACTCTGAAACAGCCTCGTGGAAAACGGCTCTTTCGCTTTGTGTCTCTTCTGTTCTAGCTGGCTCTCTTGTTTCCTGGACCTCGTCGTTGCTGGTCCAGAAGGACGAGAACGACCGAGGAAATGTCGACGAACTTCCCTGCTGGCGGGGGAGGAAGCGACTCTGCGGGCGATATTTACGCCTGTGTGTACGTACACACGGTGTGCGCGCGTCACCGGAAGAAGAAGAAGGAAGAAGGAAGGAAGCTCCTCGCGAGCGCGTGCAACGGGGTTTCGAGCAGTGTGCTGAAAGATGAGAGACGAAGCAAGAGGAGAATCGTCAGGTTCACGCAAGCAAGAGAGCCGGCGGCTCTACGTGGCTGGAAAACTGGAAACGCATACCCTATATTCTCTCAGCATTTCTTCATTACGGGATCATACGCGGAATAGCGTGAACGTCTCCCAGAGAGGGCCACGCCGTGTTGTTAGACTGACTCGAAGAATTTTCAACCGGGGTAACGCGCAAGTCCGCGGTTCACCGGTCAAAGCTTAACGCCGGTTTTTCTACGGTCCCTCCACCTCGTCTCCTCGTTCCTTGCTTGCCGCGAGTCCGCCCGATTCCTCCCGTCGGATTTTTCCATCCGTTATGCGACGCGCTGCATGCACGCGCCTCGATATAAACGTGTCAGCATCACGTCGCGCAATTACTGTCACCGTTTGAGAGCTGCGGTTGAGAGACGAGCTCGCGCGATGAGTATTTCTCTTCAAGACTGGGCGTCGATCAAATCCCAACGGTCCGACTGTCTACCGATTGAAAACTGTTGACGTGTATGGAAATTCTTTGGTATACGAAACGCGATTCGAAACGTAGTCGAAAGTCTCCTTTCATTAGATCTTTTTTTTTTTCTTTTTCAATTGGAAGTTCTTTAATACCGAGACGCGAAAGAATTTGAGACATGCCACGATTTTGTAAAACGAAATGATATTCAGAATAGATATGAAGTACATGTCAGAGTAAAATATCTAGCGCAAAACTTAGCAATTCACATACGATATCAATTTTTAATTTTATAGAGAACAGATAGAGAATAGATGTAAAATACATGTTAGAGTAAAATATGTAGCGCAAAACTTGGCATTTCACATACGATGACAATTTTAAATTTTACAGAGAACAGATGTAAAAAATACACGTCAGAGTCAAATATCTAGCGCGAAACTTCGTAATTCACATACGATACCAATGTTCAATTTTATAGAGAATAGATAGAGAATAGATGTAAAATACATGTTAGAGTAAAATATGTAGCGCAAAACTTGGCATTTCACATACGATAACAATTTTAAATTTTACAGTGAACAGATGTAAAAAATACACGTCAGAGTCAAATATCTAGCGCGAAACTTCGTAATTCACATACGATACCAATGTTCAATTTTATAGAGAATAGATAGAGAATAGATGTAAAATACATATTAGAGTAAAATATGTAGCGCAAAACTTGGCATTTTACATACGATGACAATTTTAAATTTTACAGAGAACAGATGTAAAAAATACACGTCAGAGTCAAATATCTAGCGCGAAACTTCGTAATTCACATACGATACCAATGTTCAATTTTATAGAGAATAGATAGAGAATAGATGTAAAATACATGTTAGAGTAAAATATGTAGCGCAAAACTTGGCATTTCACATACGATAATAATTTTAAATTTTACAGAGAACAGATGTAAAAAATACACGTCAGAGTCAAATATCTAGCGCGAAACTTCGTAATTCACATACGATACCAATGTTCAATTTTATAGAGAATAGATAGAGAATAGATGTAAAATACATGTTAGAGTAAAATATGTAGCGCAAAACTTGGCATTTCACATACGATAATAATTTTAAATTTTACAGAGAACAGATGTAAAAAATACACGTCAGAGTCAAATATCTAGCGCGAAACTTCGTAATTCACATACGATACCAATGTTCAATTTTATAGAGAACAGATAGAGAATAGGTGTAAAACACACGTCACAGCAAAATATCCAGCGAGAAACTTAGTAATTCACAAATACGATACCAATGTTCAATTTTATAGAGAACCGATAGAGAATAGGTGTAAAACACACGTCAGAGCAAAGTATCCAGCGAGAAACTTAGTAATTCACAAATACAATACCAATATTAAAATTTTCCTTTCGCCGCCAGTATATGTTCCAATGTCGTTCAGCTTTCACGGCTTTTTCCCGCTCGATCGTTTCGGTCTGACACGCGTTTCGGAGCCAGGTCCCTCGAGGGGCGCAATATTCGAGGGAATGGCCGCGGAAAACTGCGAGGTCCGCGCGTAAATCCGTGATACCGGTCCGCTTCTTCCTCGCTGAGAACGATGATAACCAGGTCCGCGTTTAATACTCGGCGCACGTAGAGACACGTTAGGCCGAGGGAAGGACGAGGCAAAGCCTCGGGACATGCCGGCTATAAAGTAGGTTCGCACTTTATCGAGCAAATTCGCACGTAGCGATGGGGCCAACTGCGGATTTCTAACGAGCCACGATCGTCGTTCGCACGACCCTCTGACACTGCTAACTGTTGCAACCGGCAACACAGTGGCCAGAGGGGGTAGGGGTGAGGGATCCGGGAGGGCCAGCTCTCGTTTGCAGATGTCGAAACAACGGATCCACGTTTGTTGTCGAAACGGCTTCGACGGAGTTTGCGGTTTCGTTCGGAATTTTGAGTGGGACGCTGGCTCTCTCTCCGTTGCTGCAACATGTACAAATTGGCCGGATATCGCGAACGTTGCGCTATACATATATACATACGGTTTTCACTCGATTTTACGAGCGAACACGTTCAAAGAATTTAAGGAATTTCTCGAGAAGGGAGAGCGAAGTTTATTTGGCAAATTGGACTTGTCTTAATTTAGCTTGTTACCATTCTGGCACATGTACCGTTTAATTTCTGTACGTGAGCATGTTGATCGAAAGATACAAGTATTTTCGTATTCAAATATGAGCGTCTGAGTATGAAATGCTTCGCACTTTCGTTTGAATATTGAAATTTTAGTTTTTAAAAGCCCTCCAAACTCGCACGTTGGATAAAGTTATTGCAAGGAAACTAAAGATCATTAAAAGTTGTGTGAATCCCCTGGTAAAAGATGAAAGCCAGAGCATGATACGCTTTGAAGTGAACAGCCTTCTGAAATCGTGAACTGTACCGACTGCCTTCGAGCTCTTTGACTTCTCGTAATTTCGATGTTTCGACAAATTGATATGAACACCGTGACGTGATAGTTCTCTATCGTTGAAAAAATTCAAATAATCTTCGCAGAATCGCAAAAATTTATTTTATCACTTCAGCATTCTCCAAGTTCCTCATATATGTCGAAATGTTGATAAGTTTTTTCTTTTCTTTTTTTCATGTAATTATCCCAGCGAATCGGGGGTATGGTTTACGAGGGATGGTTTGGAAAATGGTTCCTTTCTTGATCGATTCTCTCGGTGTGCACGGGTCAAACCAAATTTCGTGGCTCGGTGAGCTTGCTCTGTCTATTTAGAATGATTGAATGGGCGGAAGCAATGGGAGGAGGGAAGGAATTTGAATCTAGAAATGACTGTTGGTTTATGCGTTACGACATGAAAAGAAGTTCGAAGCGAGTAGGATTATTTTGGTTAATCGCAATTAATTTGCAATTGATTATTACACGGTGAAATTGTCAAAGTTGCGCATCATTTAAAATATCCCATCTCTCGTAAAATAATTTTGAAACGACGGTCCTTTGAAATCTGAGAATTCACCACGAATCCGAAAGTTTAGCGAGAAACACGACGTACAGAAAATAGAAATACAATTTTCCAGTACGAGAGGGATTAAGACTGCGATCGAAGAAACGTATACGGCCTTACATGAAATTTCAATAAAAATTTTCATCAATCCGTAACTCCGTCGCTTCTACCTCGCGTCTACAGGTACGTGGCTGGATTACCATTCAATCAGATCGATTTATCGAATTTTTACCCCGTTGAGAGGATATTTGTTTCCAACTGCAAAACCAACCACGTAGATTTTCGAATATTGAAGTTATTGCGCACACAGAGAAATGCCAAACTTTCTCGTTTCTTTCACGGATGTGTTTCAAGAAACGTTGATAACATTTCCAGATCATATCCACAGATTCTTATCAATTCATTTCTTACGAATCAGTTCACTTTGTTACCGAATTGTCACGTGTTTGCTACACGTGTGATTTACAAATCGCGATAAAACGCAAGTGTTACATAAACGGAATTGATGAGCAAATTGGCAGATATTAGATTTTATAATTATTTGTATAAGACATTAGTACGTTACACGTTGGAATACACTTCTTTCTTTTCTTCGCTTAATTAATACTAACGATACCATCGTACCGTAGCAACAACTGTTGTCCATATTTTTATATTTCATTGTACAAACACCAGACGAAAGTAATAAATTGAACATAACAGTTGCGAAATATTTTTAACTAAGAGCTTCTAGCTTCTGGATTTTCATTGAATATAACTCTTTATATTTGCTCTTTGATAACTACACAGAGTAATTATTCTGGCCGATTACTCTGCGAATTGACGAAATTTCGCATCGAACAGAATCGCCTCGAGAATCATTTGTCCCGTTCTAAACAATTATCCTCTGTTATCTTGCAAATGACGACGTAAAAAATAATGTAACTTATTTTACTGTTCGTGATGACTCTTCAATTTCCTCTATCATTGTAATACTCGTAAAATTCACACGATTATTACGTTTGTGAATTATAAATGAACGTACTCGCCGTTATAATCGGTAGACGCTATTTAAACTCTACTTCTTCGATTTCTATTATGATAATACTTGTACGTAATCATCATTGTACCATAATTATAGAATAATCATAAAATACAAGATCGTGTCAGCTGCCTGTATTCTAAATTTTTAATCAAAATCATATATCACAACGAATACTCAACAAACAAACTTATTTTTCGGAGTTTATGGAAATCATTTCTCGATAATCGTTAATGGCGAAGAAAACGATTGAAGACCGTGAGTTACAACTTTGACTGGGGAACGATCATAAATCTCTTCGTAGAGGGGTCAAGAAAAAAAAAAAAAAAAAAGAAGGACAAGAAGAAAACGGTCGAAGAAGTGGTTCCACGAAAAGTCGAAATAAACGAGGAAACGCGAGAACTGGAGAAGAAGCAGTGAATCGACGTACGAAAACTAGGCAGATACATCAATAGATATCAAAAATAGCTTTCGAGGAGTCAGGTATCTGGCAAACTGCAACCAGATCGAAGCTATCTCGAAGATCGATCGTAGTTCCTACTTTTCGTTTGAAACTCTTTTTGAAGGACCATTTCATTCGGCACGACCGCCTTCTATCAAATTACCAAGATATTGTGTCCGGTATAAAACGATTTCTCCCCCCTCCCCCCCCTCCCCACTCCAAGTACGTAACAATCACGCGAAGTCGTTCGACAAAACCGTTCGATTCCTCGAATTTCAAATCTATGACTTCGCTCGCTGCTGGCTGCTTCTGCTTCCATTGTTTGAATATATCGAGCACAATCAGATTATACGAATGGGCGTAAGGTGGTTTTTCACGTGGAAAGAAATATTCGGAGTGGAACATTGTCAAAGAGACTTAAACGATCGATGAAACGCTACGGATTTATACTAAAGTTAGTAGTAGGCTTAAGAATTTCTGACGTAAGGAAAGCGAAATATCACGAATGAGTGAATTTTCAGAAGTCACGTTATCAAAGATCTTTCTGAGATTTGATGTCTCGTTTGTTCAATGATTTACTAGCTTTGACGCGGATTTTTGGTCATCAACTTCTCAGTTTCCTGCGTTACACGACGCGCAATGATCATTTATTCAATAAATTACATTTCAAAGCGATATTTCGGAGAAAGTCCACACGTGCTATTATTACTGTTATTTCGTGTAAATTGAGTTGCTCGATATCACGATAAATTGAACACAAAGTAACGAACCAACGATCATTTATGGCCAATAGAGTGTCAATAATTTCACGAGGCGAAAGTTCGCGAATTCTCTTTATAATTTCCAGCAAAAATGCAACCAGTTAACCGAAATAGAAACGCGCCTCGTCGTGTCTTTTACGTCACGAGTTTTAATTAATTGCGGAACTGTCATTCTGTTTCGTTTCATTAACAGACAGAGCGCGGCCAAAGGTACATTCGACGAAAAATTGAATTAAAATTCTAGCGTAAAATTTTCGTATTCAAAGTCGGATTGTATACTAGATTTATATTTTTGCTATATTTATATATAGTCGGAATCTTTGGATAATAATTCTTTTATACATTTATATATATAAAAGAATATATATTATATCTTTGGATAATAATTCTTTTATATATTTATATATAGTCAGAATCTTTGGATAATAATTCTTTTAAATCTTATTAAGCAAATTTCATTCGATATGCTCGAACAACAAAAAGAAGTTCACCTCGTGAAATTCATCATCGTGACGAGCGATCATCAACGACGCGAGCGAAACATTTTCAACGGAAGAAAAATAAATTTATATCGAACCGCGAGAAGACGTTACGTCTCTTCGATGTTATTAGCATAATTTATTTCCCATTACTCATTTGCATTACGTTTTCATTTATTTCCCTTTGGTAAGTCGGCTGGCCGTTCGATAACTTCCATTAGACAAGATTTACTTACGCCACTATCATTTTTTATTTACCTGCCGTTGCATTTCTCTCACGCACAAAAATGGGAAGCATTTTAAGCGTTCGTTCCCGGTTGGAGTAGACTTTATTCGAAATTAGTTGAAAGTACCGTCCCTTAGCTGCTGCAGGGAGAGAGAAAAAGTAGCAGAAAATTATTTACTCGGCGGTTCGCTTGGTTCTACGCTGACACCTTTCATAACCTCGCCTCTCTCCCCACCCCAACGTCCCCTTTGTTCGAAGTAATTAAATTTAACAAGATTCAAAATCACCGCCTGCCCTTCATGTAAATTCCCTGCCGACCGTGCTATTGATTATTCAACGGCGGTAGAAATTGCTGGTTCTGTTTCTTCTTTCTAATGGAATTCCGCCATGGGTTTCGTGGACCGTTTTGGTTTTCTTCAACGTTACGCGAACCTTCAATATGACGTCCGGGAACACGATATTGCCGGTGCTCGTGAAACGCATGAATCGATTTAATTGCAATTAGAATTCACAAAGTTTCGAGCATTGGAATAGTTTACGGATAATCTTGCGAGTGTAAATATACAGGGTCTTTCGTAACTTGTGGGACCCACTTCAGGAGCTGGTCGTACGCCTAAAAATAATGGAAAAAAGTCATATAAATATATGTCCTATCTGTCCTCGTTTATGAGATATAATGAATTTTCTGTTTTAATTACCTTTACAAAAGATGCTCGAAATGACCACCTTGCATTTGAAGACAAGCTTGCACGCGTCTTGTCATTCATCTGGTTACTCTCTCTATCNCATGCAATAGGACCTCCACGACCAATCCATTTATTTGCAAAGTGTTGATTTAAAAATTGCCTAGCCACTCGGCTAAAATGTCGCGGAGCTCCATCATGCATAAACCGCATACGAAGTCTAATATCGACTGGAACTTCCTCTAATATTTCGTGTAAAAGCGTGCTCAAATAATCAACGTACTTTGTACCTGTTAGTTTCCCATCAAGAAAAAAAGGTCCAATTAAAAATTTATCAATTATTCCTGCCCATACGTTTAAACTAAACTGGTGTTGATGTCTTGAATGCACAATAACGTGTGGGTTTTCTTCATCTCAATTATGATTATTATGAAAATTGAATATACCATTCCTGGTAAAACTAGCTTACTAGAGTTTGCTCTGTTTATAAAATTCATTATATCTAAACGAAGACAGATAGGGCATATATTTATATGACTTTTTTTCAGTATTTTTAGGCGTACAATCAGCTCGCTAAGTGGGTCCACAAATTACGAAACACCCTGTATACAAGAGATATAAATATGTCTAATGTGTTCTTAATTTTTTAATTTGTCTCGTTTGACAAACGAGATGTTTCGTTTACACTTTACGAACGTACGATGATTTAAGCATTCGAGAATTTTGTTCTCAATGGTTTCTATCTTCTTCCCGTTTTTCACTCAGAGGAGCGGAAAGATTCCAAGATTTTGTTTATTGTGTCAGAGGAGGGAACAGCTCCCCAGGGCGGATGACAAAGTGCAGGTTTGTTTTCCGGTTATGCACTTCTGAGAGACACATAGATTGAAGCTTTTTAGGTTGTAAATTTTTTGCCAGTCACTCTCCAATTCCATTTGCCTTATCATCTCCTGACATTCTTACGCTTTTCAGAGTGAATCTTTCCTCCTATCTTTTTAAAATAAACTGGGCATTGTTGAATTTTCTATTAACTGTATACGTTGTATGCGTCACACATACATGGAATTTCACGTAAGCAGCGATTACGTGCCGCCATTGTAAAAGTGAACCAAACCATTCCAAATAATCATCCACGCGAAAGAAGAAATTGAAATGTAATTAACCCTTTGCCTTACGATTTTCTTTTCAATTTTAAGGAGCAAGCACTACTCATTGAAACTGTAAACTCAATTTAGAGTACTCAAAGTATTGAAACATTGTATGCAATCTTTATTTACCAATGAAATTAAATTTAAAATCTGATTTGAAATTTCACAGGTTTACAATTTGTTTTTTCTTTTAAATCGAGACCTTCACTTGTATCACGAACACGACTCGATATTAAAAGTCAAGGGGTTAATAATCGACATTGTTCGACGAATACAGTCAAATGAAAATTTTTTAACTTTTTTAAAATTGGAAATCAAACAATTTTAAAACGTATTCATTTCGGGGAGATATATTTTTAAATTTTATTACACTCATTGATGGATTTAATTAAATGCGATACAAATCGCACACAACCTTCACAGAGACACTCGACGAAACACGCGGAGCGAAAAGAACGAGCGAAAGCACCTCAACGAAAAATCGAACTATCGGAATCCATCTTGTCCACTGTGACGGTCTCGTTCTCGCGGGTTTTCGCCGGTTTCACGTCGTTCCGAACGAGTGATTAATGGATTATTATTGTGTCCACACAGAGACGCCAGAGACGAGCAGTTTCCAACGGCGTCGTCGCTCTATGTTTCAGTTTCAGCAACCTTGCTGTCTCGCGGAATTCGCCGTTGAATTACGAGTGCCAGGCAATTCTTAAAGCTTCTCACGTAATGAGAGTCTCCGGGATATAAGGAACGGAGAAGCTTGCAGGTTCGAAATTCATTAACGGAAATCTACTCCTTGCTTTTGCAAGTTCTTCGTCTATCTTACCCACGGGCTCTTACAATCGTCCTCCTTCACCCTTCACCTCCGAGCCTCGTTTGCCGCCACCGCCACCGCCGCCCATCCCTCTCTGCTCTCTCTTCTTCACGCCGTCGTCCTCGTTGTTGTGTGCGAACCGTCGCACTTGCGCCACTGGGGGATAATGGTATTTTTATAGGTTTACTTGTTTCTCACCCGGTAAGTGGACACAGTGATCGACCGCGCTAATTATTTTCAGGGATAATCCGGCCGATGGACGGTTTTCTTTTCGCCGTTGTCGTTGGGAAAATAACGGGGGTCCTTCCCTCGGATACTACATCGATTAGCTACGCCCGGAGCCACGGATTCCGCTCGACGATATACGTTTTCGTTTCGTGAACGTTCTTCGCGATCATCGGTCTTGTGATATTTAGCGGAGTGACGGCTGTTTGTACATTTCCGAGAGATTTATTCTATTAAATAAGGTTCATGAACAGTGATGCAAAAAATTATCGATATCTTGAACTCTTGTGATTTCGTGAGAAAATCAATTGATCGTGTTGAATTGGTCTTTTCTTCGAGGATAGTTTTACATCAGGGCACTTTTATTCTCGAAAATTGTAAAACTTCGATTTCTGCGTCGAGACATATTTTTGTGACGATTAAGTCTACTGATTTCGATGATTGAACTTGCTCCGTGATTTCTATCGAATTTGAAACGTTGGAGTCATCGACAATAAGTATCTATCGGGAGTATTTGTACGAAATTAAAAATTGTCTTCAGACAGCCAAATTTGAACTTTCTCCAAGTGTAAGTAATTTTACTTGCTAGAAAAAAAAAAATTCATAGGAGTTATTGACGCAAGCATAAACTTTCGGAGAATCGGAAGAGCATTCGGGTTTAATAAATCCGGGTCTACGATAACGTAAAAAAAAAAAGAAAAAAAAGAAAAAAAAAATGAAAGATAGTGAAACCTACATTGACCGTGATACCCGAGCAGAAATCCAAGCGAGATCATTGGGACGGCATTAAATTTCCAGCGAACGGATCCGAGGAACACGGTGAAACAGATATTTCCGTCCGTATTGAAATAAGAGAGTGCTCTCAGTGAATTAATTGTTTGCGCGTACAAACGCGCGAAGACGTGTTTCTTTGTTCAGACAAAGGCCAAAGGAAATCCAAATTAGAAACGCGACGAGCTATCGCCAGAAGGGGAACGGAGTAATTACTACGGCATTTCATTGTATTCGGCTCATCGTTCAGTAGGATCGCTCGATTACACGTGGTTCGTTATCGCGTTCCCTCCGTTACGTCGATGCAAAACTTCGTCACTGTACCAACCGGGCGTTGCAGCCCGGGCGTTACACAATTAATACAACGATCGCACCTGTCCCTCCGTCGTTCGCACGTACATACACTCGCTAACCCGCCACTGGAATTTTGTTTCGTAATCGACTCTGCCTTTGTGCCTCTAACAACACGCGAAATTGATTACACGTTACACAGTTTCGTTCGTAAATGAAGATCGTGGGGAAGAATGCGACGGGTAGATTTTTTCCCTTGATTCTTACGATTTTAATTTTAGATTAGGACTGGACGAATCAATTTCACAAAAGAGAGAGAGAGAGAGAGAGAGAGAGAGAGCGTTCAAGTGTAAAATTTCGAGGAATATTAAAAAAACACGCGTTTGGTTGGAAACAATTTCGACAAAATTGACTTCCTCTTTCATAATTTCGCCTGTGTGAGAATTAGGAAACATCCGGATCGTAATCTCGTCCAGTTACATCAATTTCGATTAATCGTTAATTTGAAATGAAACGATACTTGTCGCTTAATACGCTCGCCGCTGCACAATATCGTGGCCTTAAACATCGCGCTAATTAATTTACTTTCGAACATTTTCGCGCGAATACGCTCGTGCTTATGAAATTTTCTAATTATCCGCTGCAATTCCGAATGTTCGTAATGGCGTAATGTAAACTTCGCCCGGACGTGTGTATCTTACAGTGGGCACGCAACTCATGAGAACGTCGTTCTTTTTTCTTCTTCTCTTTTTTTCTCTTTTTACAAATAAATTAATTAATAATGAAAATATACGTAACGAGTACGGAGGAACGCGCGACTGTTTTAATGAGGCCCTTCTCGCATCGAGGTGGAATCAAACAGGCAACGGGATGATTACATTACCATCGGAACGCATTCTACCAAGGATCATTAAATTGCCGTATAGTAATCAATGTAATTTCGATATTAGCGTTGAAAAGTTAATTAAAAAGGTGGGCTGGAGGAGTGTGCACGGCGAGAGGAGGTTGAGCGGAATATGAAAAATTAAAACGGCAGAAAATAATGGAAATAAGCGATAATTCGCACGCAACGTCGCGCCGATCCTTGTCAGTGCGTTACCGTTTCATTTGCGTTAACGATACTTCAATAATGAAGCCTCTGTCTCAGGTGCTGTTTCATTTGTTTCGCGAGAGGAGAGATGGACCTATCGAGATATCGAGATTTCGAGTAAATTATTGTCAAACGAACTTTTTCATTTTCTTTCATTAAAATTACTCGAAATTAAGCAAAGATTTCTGAAGTACGCATCGCGTGAAAATTTGTCTGTCGGACGAATCTTCCTTTTACGTTTTTTTGAGAAACTAGACTGCTACGTTTGTAACATCTGATCGGTAAATGTGACCAATCGAAATTTCAGTAATATTGAACAAGGATGTTTCTTTTGAAAGTCGATTGTAAGAATTATTGACGCGTACAGTTATTTCCCAACGAAGCGTTAAATCATTTTCGCAGAATTGAATTTTCGTCGTCGTGCGAAAGTACTGCAAAATGCTACGTTTAATGTGCTAATGGATGGACTTCATTAATTAGTACGTGAATATTATAATAATTAGACACGCCAATACTTTTTGTAGTCGCCGTGTATATATTCATGTATAAAATAAATATAACAATGTTTTAATGCAAATTAAATAGCATAGAAATATAAATCTCCGTCTGTCGATATTTTAAACAATCAATCCCTTGCGAATTCATATTTTCGAAGAATTAGTTATTTATCCTGTTTGTACTTCTACTATCCATATTTCAAAAATATTTGTTATTATGCGTTAATACGTGAACATTTATACGTCGTACATAAAGTATATAAAGTGATAAAGAAACGAAAGAAATAAATTATTCTTCCGTCAGATAGATCTCACATGAAAGCAGTAATACTTTCTCGAGTGAACATGAGCGAACGTGAACGAGCCAATATACAGAATACTTCTGACAATAAGTAAATGGACTCTGTCAAAACAGATCTTGGGTCGAACAATACACAAATAAAGGCTCGCCAAGAGAAGAAGCCAAGAGAAAAGAGAAGCAGCTCGAACGTTATGCGTCAGTCACAGTATGACGCGAGAGTTCTTTCCAAGATATGTTTGTTCCTTAAATACTGCAGCCGCTTTATTTACTCGTTGATGGGGTGGAAATGTTTGAACTCCTTGTAATTTGCTGGCGGATATTGCGCGAGAAATCTTATACATGTATGTCGCTTTGCCAGATATGAAGGCATACCGTGTCACCGTTCATTTTCATTTGCTGTTTAATCGCTTGCAATGTTCTGTGAAAATCATTGTTTCTGCAAAAATGTCTGAAAATATTTTAAACTCTAAGAGTTATTAACGGGGATGGTCGTGTATGTAAATTTTGAAAGTCTGCAGTAGAATGTTCTGGTTACTAGTTAGACTAGTTGCATTGAGAAAAAATTCGACTATTTTATTCGTATATTTTATTGCTCACAGAAACATCATACCATCACACAATTTATAGTATAATTGTATCAAATTTTTATTTTCATTTCTTTAAGTCACTTTCGAACCACACCGAATACGCGATAACTTTGTTTTCTTTAAAAGCATTAATTTTTGGATTTCGGCGAATAATTTTATTAAAAATGATCCTCGCCGCCAGAAGATACGGCATCGTTGTTCCATGTCATGTTTCGGGGAAAAATGGCGGTCGGTATTCACGCATTACAGGATAAACCGCAAGCATCTCACGCGTCATTTAAAAGAACGAAGGTTCTGTTTCGTACGAGCGAACCTCGTTGGCTCGGCTGCGCGGCAATTTGCCGTGCAGACACCTGCATAAAATTTCAAAATTAACACGTTGACTGCCGCGCTGCTGCCATGGGATTCGCGCGAAATTTCCGTTAAACCGCTGCGCCGATCCCGCAGGACTTGTAAGATATATTAAACTTTTCAAGGAAGCTACGTTCTGTTATAATTAAACAAGAGATCGATAACATTATTACGAACAACCGCGAATTCTTTTCAGAAATGCGGCTGAATTTAATAGAGAACCTGCAACGCGGATTACGAAAGATTTATTATCACTGTTCTCGGTAAATGTTGCAATTACGAATCACTGTAAGTAATTTTTTGATAGACCGTGTTTCCAACAAATCTTTCCTAAAACGATCTCTATTCTCTAAAATATTCTATTGATCGCGTAACATTTTCAGATATATTACTGCACTTACAACTAGATTTAAAATTTACAATCAAGCCAGAAAAATTTCATTTTTTTTTTTTTTTTTTTTCTTTCAATCTGGGAAACATTCACATCGTTTAAATGTTCTACAGTGATATAAAGACACGAGAATGTCGATAAACTTTTTATCGTCTGAATATCCAAAGATCTCGATATTCGGTTTATAATAAGTAAATCAGTAGGCAACTGTATCTGGTAATCAAATGAAATACCAACTGGAACCTCGAGGCCATTCGACTCTGCTTCTCTCCCTCTCTCTCTCTCTCTCTCTCATTCACTCACTCTCTTCAAACGCATAAATTTACTTCCGATCGGCTGTGAATGCTCGCGATAGTAAATTCGCCATTTAGCAAGTTCTCAACCGATGAATATTCTGTCATGTGACGTATAATGGGATATACGCGGTACGTGCTTCATTCACTCTTATTATAGCGGTCGTTCCGTTTCTATCGTGCCTCTTGCTGGATCCCCTCACCAGTGCTAACCTGCTATTCCGTGGCTATTCTATGGGTCTCAATTTATGCAATTATTTGCGAGAGGCAAGCTTTTGCGCGTACACCGCGCCTCCACCACGCTGGAATCGATAAAGTTCCTATTTATCTTGCCTGCAAATTATACCGATGCCGGTGTATTCGACAACTTCGGGTTCTTGTCCTGGCGCGCTCGTATGTGCTAGCTCGGGCGTGCTATTTAAAGGAAAATACCTATCCGCGAGTCGGTGCAGTGTTATTTGCCTCCGATCGACGCAAAGTTGCGCGTTACTTTCCGGCTCTCTCGCTTTATTATCCGCGCGAAAGTTCACTTTGGTGTTAAAAGTGTCGATTTACAGCGTGCATCGTTGCCAGAAGTTCAAACGAAATGTACGCCGATTGATTATTGTGCCCGTAATAATGATTTAAACCGATATTCTACTTTCGACACCGAGAAATACGACGGAGCAATAATTTGACCGCAAACGTTTATCCACGCTGGAAACGAGCATAAATTCCGTGAATGTTTCGTTGATTCTCTTTCGTCTGCAAAAATACACACACGCACACACACAAAGAGGAAGAAAAAAAGAAAAGGTGGGGAAAATTCTATTTCATCTAGCTGATGTTGGTTCTTTTTACGCGCGAAAACGGGAAAGGAAGGATAGTTTCAACGTGGAACAGAGAGAAAGTTAGAAAGAAAAAGAGAGAGTGAGAGGGGGGGGGGGAAGAGGGAGTAAAGTATAATGCTGGCCATTTTGCAGCGGAAAGAGGATGGGCGGTGACCGTTCGTTAGAAACAAAAAAGCTAATGCGGGGATACGCGGCATTGGATTCCGATCGACCATTACAGGACGATCGATCCTGGTTTTATCTGCTGTTGACTCGATGTTAAGCGAATCGCTCGTTCAAAGTCCCCCTCGAACGACAAATGGCTGTCGGTGACACGGAACGAGCACCGAGGAGGCGGCCAGGTACACGATCTCACCTACGCGCCTACACCATACCCGGCGCCGTGTACAGATATTTTTTAACCCGGGGCTCGACCTCCGATGATACACGCCACGCTCGCGGCGGGTGGGACCGGCCACTTGAAGTGATAATTTTTTTCCGCTGCCAGCGTAGCGACACCCTGGAGCATTACGCGGCCGACACGCTGGCTCCGCAACGTCCTGTTTGTTACGTTAGACGAGGCAATTTGTCGTTTGCCCCGGGTTGGACGACGACGGTCTTTCGACATCGACTTGCGGCTCGGTGATGTTCGTCGCGCGACAGAAATCTAGGCTGGGATTGCTGTTTTTTCAAAGGGACACCGGACTATATACCAAAATAAGCAGATACGCTTGTTCGCTACACCGAATCGGACGAGACTCGCTCGTAGACGCGTAATTTCTCGTTTACTTCAATCTGTGGGATTTCGCGCGCGTGAAATATTTAGTTTCGCTGGGGAACAGTGTCTTGTGAGAAATAATGGGGGAAATTGGTGGTAGAAGACGACGATGGTTGAGAGGTTTTCGTAATTTGGTGCTTTGCTGGGGAATCGAGCAGTTGAGCCTGTGATACTGCGATTTTCGAGAAATTAGAATCTAGCCAGTTTACAGTTGAAACTCTCGGAATGGAAATTTTATTTTGCAAAAGGACGATCTTCTGTGCATTTTTATGTTTCGAATTGCGCACACGCTATAACGCCCGTTTGGGAGTTGAGTTTTTTTTTTTTTTTTAACACGTATAATAGAAATGGAGGGATTCCCGCATTTCTGAGGGTCTTGCAAAGTATTTGAAGTACTATGTTTTAACAAAATACGAACTTAATAGTTTATTCCTTAAAATTATTTTGTAACGTTTCTCTCAACTTCTATTTTATCCTAAAATTGCTTGTTAATCTTGTTGCACACTTTCCCATTATTATTCATCGTTACAAGGTTTAGGTTAGATATCTCGTTTCAAAGACGTCAAATCATCGGAAGTGCTTAGTTGAAACTGAATAAAAAAGGAAACGGAATCGATGAACGAGAGCTGCACTTTCGTTCTACCAAATTGCAGGGATCGAGTGCAAATAATTACTGTCTCTGCGAACTCTCGTGCAATTGTTCCTGCAGTCTACAAGAGAAACATCCAAACGAGTGCCTCGCTGTTTTATTTCTGCCAAGAATAACTGTCACAGCCATCCGGATCCCTTTGCTTCGCTTCTCCTCCGTTGTCTGGCCCTTCGTTTCATAAGCAGGCCGAAAGGATCCAGCGGGAAGAGCACTTTCGATTTGTAACCGGAGTAAATCGCATCATCGACAAAATGAGCGGCGAGAGTCGGTGTCCTTTTCTCCCGAGCCGCGAAGAGGACGGAGAAACTGAGACCCTTTGGCAGAACTTATGAATAATGAGGCAGTCTCTCGTTTCAACAAACGTCTTACTTTGTAAGTGGCGACAGTTTTCTTTTTTTTTTTTTTTTTTCTCGCCCTCCGAAAAACGACGATAAACTTT